>NW_021849015.1:66411-83355 GCF_003651465.1 Formica exsecta | reverse complement strand
TTATATAAATTTGCTATATTAATATTAATTAATTTATATTATTTTTTTATATCTAAATTATGTGATGAATAAATAACAAAATATCAAATAAAGAAAATAAAGAATATTCCATTATAATATAAGGAACTGATACCAGCTGGCACTATAATCGCGGGCACTATGAGTATAAAGCTTAATGAAAAGTCTTATATTATTTTTTTATATCTAAATTATGTGATGAATAAATAACAAAATATCTCCACTAAAAAATAAAGAATATTCCATTATAATATAAGGAACTGATACCAGCTGGCACTATAATCGCGGGCACTATGAGTATAAAGCTTAGGTTATCCTATGAAAAGTCTGCCTGTATTTGACTTTTTTGATATTATAGATTATAGCTTAATATTGTCTATAAAACAAGAACCATGACAGAAATAATCGAATTACGTCCTGATAGAAGTTTGATGAATTCATCTTTCGAACAATATCAATTTTCTACCGATGCTGCTCCTATAATTTCTGAAATCAAGCTGAAAAATCGTAAGATTTTAATTTATATTTTATAATCTATATCTAGAGATACAGCTTTTTATAAAAATACTAGATTTTTCTTTAATCAAAAAAATTATATTTTTCAGATGTATACAGAATAGAACCAAACCATAATCAAGAATCTTGGTTGGAAGCAAGACTATTTGCATTTCATAATCATTTATTTAAGAATGTGTATGATATATCGTGTTGGTTTATTGATAAAGATTGGACTGTTTGGCGTTTAGATAAGGATAATTCCTTGGATGAAATGTATAAATTATATACTCCAGACACAGACTTGTCAAAACTAATGTACAATCCATCAATTGGATTTACTTTGAATAATATTACAGCAATTTCCAATGGTGGTGAAAAACTAGAGGTATTAGTAGGAAATACAGGACAGAATATGAAAGTTTTTTCACTGGGCCCTATAGAACCTGGAGTTATTATGAATGTGCAATATATAGAAAAAGATTTGAAGATTATTGTAACTATGTGCACTATTGTTGCACAAAATGATGAAAAGAAATATACACAGCTCACATTGTTATCGTATGCCTTGCAATACATAGAAAATGAGATAAAGAATATTTATTATATAGATAAACAGTTACTGAAGGTACAAGGCACTGTAGATTACGTCTATATGGAAAAAAATGGTAATTATTTGCATTCTATTTGTCAAAATAATATTGATTTCGAGAAAGGAGATGCACAAGAATCTGAAAATAAAATAAAACAATCAAATATTGATTTGCAAATAAAGACTCCAAAGTATTACTGGTCACAAGATGAAGATTCACTTACTGTTTGGATTAAAATACCTAAACAATGTACTAATAAACAGCCTAAAATACAAATCAAGCCATTAGAATTATCTGTTGTAATGGAAAATGAAATATTAATACAAGGAGAGTGTCAACATAGATTAGAGGAGAATATGGCAACTTGGAGATTTAAAGAAGACACATTGCAAATTGATCTAAATAAATATGAAAATGGATTAATGTGGAGTGAATTAATCAAAGGTGACACAGGAGGTGAATGTTTACCTAACGAAGTTCTTGCTGCAGAAATTCATACAAGGTATTTTTCATAATTTGCATATTCTAGCGTTATATATTTATCCTTAAGTAATATATATATGATACATATTTAACATTTTGTATAATACTTTTATAATCATATATGATTCTCTTTTACTTCAATTTTTTAAAATAATGTAAACACATATATGTTACAATATATAATACGATATATACAATTGTAACATATAGTATACAATATATACAAATGTAATATAATCATATATTATATATGTAATATCACCATTTATAGGCTAGCACACTTATGTACAGATCAGAACAGCAGTACTGGAGGAGATCAACCTTGTGTAGGGTTTAATGCTGAGCAATTAGAAGAGTGTGATCTAGAAGGAAAGGATAACTTTTTACAAAGAATTAATCTTTCTATGCAGACAACTACGCATCTAGCTAGATTGGGAAGTAATAATCATGTGCTGTTCACATGCAAAAGGAAATATGGGCAAGCAGTATGCCTGAGGCATGATCATGATGCTTGCGTTTGGGTAATAGATGATGTAAATGATGATGCTGAATGGGATATAAAACATACCCATAGTTTTCCCAGATTTGGCTATGTCGAAGCTAGTAAAACCAATAAAAAATTTTGTGTGTCTCCAACTGGTAAGACATTAAAATAAAATGTTTAAATATATTTCTCTGCAATTACATTAAAAATATTAATGTACACATTTTTATTTCGTAGATGGTTCGTATATAGCTATAGTAGAACATGTGAGACATGTATTTTTGTATGAGAAACCTAATGATGGGGCAAAGACAGCCAAGCAAAGAATTATAGATCTAAATTGTGAAACTTCCCCCATTATGGGTGCTGTTGCTACAAAGAAATATTTGTTTGTACTTTCGAAAGATAAATTATATCGTTTACAAATCCCTTTATGATAATTAAGCTGCGTTTATTATTAAAATAAATAATTCCAAATATTTTTTGAATATTGTATTTTAAAATAACACATATAGTATTAAATATACTGTATACATACATGAGTAAGCTGTAGATGGGTAGCAACAACATAGTGTAGTCAATTAGGTTTGCTATCTCATCTTTTTCATTTGCGAATATCTCTCGTTAGAAATAACATTTTATATTCTGCTCAATTTTCCATGACTTAATTATAGAGTAGCCGAAATAGAAAAATTAAATTTAATAATTTGTTATTTCTTTTCTTTACATGCATATACGTGTATTAATTCTAATTTAATAAGTTATTCTAATTTAATAAGTTATTTATATTTACATTTAATAATTTGATATTTAATCCTGGTTATAAAAGAAAAAAAAATGTAAAATAAAGGCACAGATTCTTTTTTATTTTATGATATAATTTTTAGTGTCTTACATTTGAGATATATAAATATATAAAAATGTTACAAGTTTATCGAATAATTATTTTAAATTGCACGATCTTCTCTTTACATGTGTATTTATTTGAAATTACACAATCTCACAGCATATCATCACGTTTTATTTCAAAAGATTTTATACGTGACATGACGAATAAATTGATTCCGCGTTTTTTGCAGATCGTGCATAATTCAATGTAAATATATTATATACCTGTTGCAAAGTGTATACATAAAAGTTCACGTTTCATACACTATTCATTGAATTAAATCAGATAGGATAACGGTAACAAGCATTTATCGCAATAAAAACTTGATAAGGCCTCTCTTTTTCCCGAAACCACAACACGTTCATAAGCGCTGATTTTAACGTATCTTGCTCTTGTGTAAATTGTGTCTTTGCGTGAGAATATTGGTCTTTAACCAAGTTACATAAATTTAGAGAAATCTTAGGTGAGGAAATATGTGATGCATCGTATTATACTCTTTTTTTTCTATTTTAGATCTCGTGTATCTGAATAAAATATTAAAATCGCTTCTATTTATTGTAAATTTTTTAATTAACTGTTATAGAATGTTTGTGTAACAGTGAGAAAATCTTTGATTGTGTTCCATCGTTATTTCAAAATTGATCGAAATAACGATATCTCATTTTATTCTATTTTTATTTGCGTTTTATTAAAAACTGATCAATTTGCATTCTCGTATATTATTCTCTCAATAATTAAGGAAAGAATTTATGAAAGGTTTAATTAAATATAAGATTAATCTTTTTTTTCTGTTATAATTTACGTAGAACAGATTGCTGCGACGAAAAGATCAAAAAGAGATGAGACTCACGTTTATATTGCTGTCCATTTTCGTGTTCTCTGGACTCGTTTCAGGGACGGAAAATTATCTGGATATGTATGACAATGTGGACGTAGATGCAATTCTTAAGAGTGATCGTCTTCTAAATCAATATATGGATTGTATTCTCGAAAAGGGTTCCTGCACCGCCGATGCACGCAGTCTTAAACGTAAGTGCATTTTATTTTTTATTTCGATACTTTATCACAATAATTCTATAAAAGCTGTATTTTTCTTAAGCAAAAAGGAAAATCGTATTTAAGTAAGAAAAGAAAAATAACTCATATATATTTATACTGAAATATAACGCAACGTATATATACATACAAGTTTTTACGAAATAATTTATTCATATACATATTGAGATAAACTTAAATAAATCTCGATGTTCTCGCATATAGGTGAGCTTCCACACGCGGTAGCCACAATTTGCGAAAAATGCAATTTAAAGCAGAGGCAAGCAGCAAGAAAAATAAGCAATCATTTGAAAGAGCATAGACCAGAGCTCTGGGCGGCGTTCCTTCAAAAATATGATCCTAACAAAGAGTATATTGCAGATTTCGAACAATTTCTAGCACAAGTAGAAGAATAATCTTTACTATACTTTATTATTATTTTTTTCAATATATGTATATTATAATAAATAATTATGTTTTCTCATGATATCGATAAATCAATATCATGTGTTTACATATGTGTACATTAAACGCACGCGTATAATAAATATACCTATGTAATGCTGTTCCTCTGCCTTAAGTATCTTCGTCTCATAAAGTTACAATTCGCCAATTACATTTCTCATAAAATTTTACGAAACTTATTAAAAAATATACTATATTGCAAAAGATTTAATTAAGTTAGATCATGTCATAATCGTGATAAAACTGTAACTTATTAATTATGCATTTTTTCTTTGCTTGATTGCTATTTCTACTACGCGATGGAAAGTGTCAGGTTCATTTTTCATAAACCATTCGGTAACCGTATCAAAAAAGTATATTTGCTTCTCCGTACATTTGCTACATCTCGTAACAAATGCTTCTGCAAATTTTTCTAAAAAGAAAAAAACAATATTAAAATAATATAAATGACAAGTATTGTAGTGTTAAAAGTTTAAAAGCATAAAAAAATGTGTGTGATTTAACAAGTTTATTCTTTCCTAAAAATATTATTTCATTATAAATCTTGACATGAAGAGTGATATGTGAAATATTATATACGTGTCACCGTAAACATATTTTGGGCGTTTCCGGTAGTTTAAATTAAAAAACAAAGAGAAGGAAAATGGGGAATGATTACCTTTTAAGAAGCGTGCAGATCCCGTAATACAGGCAGAAGTGCCCATTACACAGCTGACATATTGATTCCTCAAGCGAGGATTAGCCAACACTGCATCGACATCGATGTTATCATACTTGGTCGAATATTTTTCATCTGCTGCATGCGCAACCAACACGATACATGTCACAATAAGGCAGGAAAATGTGCAAATAGCTAATTTAATCATTTTAGGAAAAAATTATTGAATGCGTTTCGTTCTCCAATAAGTATTTGTATAAAACTGAACGCTACAACGTCTCCGATTGCTCGTATTTATAGATGACGAGAACGATGAAAAGTCTCTGAACAAAGAGGACGCCATGGCCATTTGATGACTGGTCATCACTCTCATAAAGAAAGAAGGCAAACTGGAGTTGTTCTCCTATAGCAGAATAAAAAAATCACAAATCGCGTGATTTAATCAAGGTTGATATCTGGTTTGTCAAGAAATCTTAATGCGTTAAATAAACCAGCCAAGGGTAAGAGTAATGAATATATATGTTTCCTGGAAACTTTGTGGACTTCCTGCTGTTTTGGGATTTTTTTTTTTAATCTGGTTGATCATTAACTGTTTGTACAAAATATACTAAAAATACATCATTATTTATTTCGTCTCGAATAAATTTTGTGTTTCCTCTCGAACAAACTATATGGCGTAGTGGATAAAAGAAGTATTTACGTTACTATTACTTAATTTTGTTAGAAACTTTTACTTTTATACAAAAAAATATTAATGCATTATTTCTATATTATTCTTTGTTCACACTTATTTGTTCCCGAGTGCATACGGGTGATGTTTTCGAATGCAGCCTTATTATGGTGTTGAAATATCCACAGTGTTATAAAAAAATTACGCACATAATTATCCGTTCGTTAACACGGATTTTTGTAAGCAATTACTATGCTCACGATAGAGTTCGGATTGTACTATTTAATTTGATATAATATTTGTTATGGTTTATCTCTTTTAGTTTAAAAGATAAAAGAGGGTGTCTATATATATATGCTCACGTGTATATATAAACCAGTTTTGAAACGAGTTCGGCAACAGCTAAAAACTTTATTAATTCGTTTTTTAAATATGAAAATGATCTTTAAATATTATGAGTTTTTTGCGTGATTATATATATACGAAAATATATAGCTAAAGACTAATTTAGTTTTAATAAAAGTCAAGAGATTATTTACACAATTGATCATATGAATAATATATTAACGGCAACATTTTCTTTTAAACTTACGAATACGGAAATTTATGTATACTTATATAGCGTTTTATATAAACATATGTATTTATTATTATATATTATTTCTTCTTGCGTTTCGTGACTTTATATGGACAATTGCTTGCAGTTTTTGACTGTAACATTTTGAGGATGTGATCAAAACCAATGTATATGGCTCTTTAGCTTATCATACTTGTTCTTTATACTAAAAGCAAATAATTTGCGAACGAAAATAACATTCAAAAGAATATCTTGAATATTATTATCTTCATAAATATTTTAGTTTATTCAGTTATTGTTTTATTATCGAAAATGTATAGATCTTTTATGTAACTGCCTCAAGAACAACAAAATCAATATTTTATTGTACCAAATTATTGTTTTATTACTGACAATGCAATTTATTTACTTACAGTAGCGCGCAGCGAGATTTCTTCCAGTCACTAAATCCCATAAGACCATCAGTCTTTAATGATATCTCGTCGGTGACAGAATATAATGACATTATAATAACATACAGTTATATATAACAGCGAAAGCGATTGCGTCCGATATCCGATATATGTATATACGTAATAAAATGCCTGTGTATTATTGTATAATAATATAAAAATGACTGAGTGTGTGCGCGAAATTTAGTTACTAACAACGCGAGCGATTGCGTCCGATAACCGATATATACATATTATGCATGTATATACGTATAAATAATAAAATGCCTGTGTATACATAGTCATTTTTATTATTATTGTATAATAATAAAAATGACTATATATATATGTACAAAATGTAGTGTAACAGCAAAAGCGATTGCGTTCGATATCCGATATATGTATATATGTAATAAAATGCCTGTGTATTATTGTATATATAATAATGAGAAATGACTGCGTGTGTGCGTGCGCAAAATGTAGTTATTAACAACGCGAGCGATTGCGCCCGATAACCGATATATCTATCTATTGTGTATATAAAAGAATTAATAATAATCTGTAAAATATATTTTGTAATTTTTAAAAATAACTAATAAACTGTATTAATAATACAAAACGCATATGCCTTTTTATTAAACATACCCATCCATTCCCACATATCTTATCCTGCCACATCTCTTTCTTAATTATATATTTTCTTGATATATTTTTTGCCGATTTTTCGTTCTTGGAATTTCTGAAACTGCATTTCTTGGAATTAAATATCAGAAAAATATAATCAGCAAAGATGTGGCACAAACTATAATTTTAAGAAATGCGAAAAATTAAACTTTCGACATTCGCAAAAGTATCAGGAGAACATGATCAGCAAAGAGGTGACGTATCAAAAGAACATATCAGCAAAGAGGTGGCACAAACCAAAATTTAGAAAAGCGCTAAAATTTAAAGTTTCAAAATTCGCAAAGTATCAGGAGAACATGATCAGCAAAGAGGTGGCGTATCAAGGGAACATATTAGCAAAGAGGTGGCACAAACCAAAATTTAGAAAAGCGCTAAAATTTGAAGTTTTGAAATCCGCAAAAGTATCAGGAGAACATGATCAGCAAAGAGATGGCGCAAACCAAAATTTAAAAAGTGCAAAATTTGAAGCTTTGGAATTCTCAAAAGTATCAGGAAAACATAATCGGCAAAGAAGTGGAGTATCAAGAAAACATAACTAGCAAGAAAGTGGCACAAGGAAAATTTCAAGAAGCGCGAAAATTTGAAGCTTCAAAATCCACACAAATATCAGAATTTTTTTTTTTTTTTTGTTTTTCGAAGGAAGAGAAAAATGCATTATGCATTCCCACCGGCCGGTCCGGTGGGATATGCGGGACTCGCACCCGCTAAAAAACTCTCCCTGCGGGTCCAAAATCTTTGGCTTCCCGCCGATACTTACACAAATTTAAATTCTGAGATATCGAGAACATGATAGGCACAAGAAAGATAATACAAATGACACCAATTTGTCGATTTAATCAATAACAATCATTTCTGTATCAAATTTGTAACCTTTTTACTGACAGCAGTTGATAGCAGACATTTGGCATGATCTGCTTTCGACAGATTTGGCTATCTGGGATAATGACATTATTAAAATTTTTTGAATATGTGACAACTGAGCGGCAACTTTAGCATATTTCAAAAAACGACGATAGTGGTGACATCTAATTATAATTCTAATCCTAACCCTAACCGAATGTGTCTCGGTGTCACTGCCAGAACACGAGTCCCAGCTCAAGCGTGCTAATGGTTGCACCAGCCCGCACCAACACCAACCCCGCACATAATAAACATGGCGGCGATAAGTAAAGCTATGCCTTACACAGATGCCACGAATCTCGATGGGCCGGATACAATTGAGCAAAAGTATGAATTTGTCTTATCTTAATTAGAGATATTTTTAACTTTATATAAAAATAACAAAATATCAATGCTTTAAATTTTTTTATAAGCTTGAATATCAAAATGTGAAGCATAAAATTTCAATCAAATATAAAGAGTTAATGCATTAAATCATTTCCTCTTTTATATAATTGTTTTATCTAATTATATGTCGATAGTATCAATTTTATATATAAAATTGTGATTTATTATAAAAACTGAAAGACAAAGCCATTGTCATTCATTCAATTTTATCATATGTTTTATTATACAATCTTGTTTCTCTTTTATCATCTATTATATATACATATTTTATATTTTTTATAGAATAATTACTCTAGCACAAGGGAAACCCAAGGGTATTTCTGACAAAGACTTAGCTATCGAGATGCCTGATTTACAGCCAGTTCAACGAGCTCAAATTATAAATAAGCTCTTGTCCCAAGGATACTTTGATCTTTATAAACAAGCAGGA
This sequence comes from Formica exsecta, assembly GCF_003651465.1. NCBI lineage: Eukaryota > Metazoa > Arthropoda > Insecta > Hymenoptera > Formicidae > Formica > Formica exsecta. The sequence continues at coordinate 74,156 of NW_021849015.1, read as the reverse complement.
GTGCTGTCCTATCGTTTGAAAGACCCAACAAAAATTGCTAAGGGTGCCGATAATGAAGAGAAGATAGTATATAGGATTATTGAAGAAGCAGGGAATAAAGGAATATGGACTCGAGATATTAGATTTAAATCTAATCTGATGCATACTCAACTAAAAAAAATTCTGAAAAGTTTGGAGACCAAAAAGTTCATTAAAGTCGTTAAATCCGTAGCAGCAAGTAAGAAAAAAGTGTATATGCTATACAACTTAGAACCTGATGAATCAGTAACAGGTGGTGCATGGTATCAAGATCAAGATTTTGAAACTGAATTTGTTGACGTATTGAATCAGCAATGTTATCGATTTTTGGAGCAAAAAAGAGAAAAAACGAAAAATAGTAACATCGGGCCTATTGCTGCAAGAAACCTGACATTTGCTTCATCTAAAGATGTATGGAAATTTATTTCAGATTTAGGAATAAGCAAGGTAATATTTTTAATGCATCAAAACATATTTTCTGACTGTTTAAGTTTTCTGTTAAAATTAACGAAAACCATTATGTTTATAGGTGAAATTATCTGTAACAAATATGGAAATGATTTTAAATACCTTAGTTTATGATGGTAAGGTTGAACGGATACTTGCGGGAGATGGAAGTAATTTGTATCGAGCAATTCAGCCTTTAGTTACTTCACCTGGATTGATTAGAACTCCTTGTGGCATGTGTCCAGTAAGACACATTACAAATATATTGTATTTATTATAACATTTATAAAATCATTCTATTTCTTATTTCATGCTTTTTTTTTTACAGGTGAGGAAGCAATGCTTTGATGACGGGCCTGTTACATCTATAAAGTGCCAATACATTAGAGAATGGCTAGATTAGAATTATTTCTAAAATTAAAATATTAATAATATAAAGTAATCTTAATTTAATTTTTTTACATATGTACATTGTAAATATGTGTTGTATTATGAATGTTATGATTTTTGTTATATTTGAATATAAAACTTACATCATACATGAAATAAATTTGTAATGATTATATCTTTTTCATTATTCATCAAAAGATATGCTTTAAGATAATTATATCAATAATAATATAAATAATTATTTTATAATTTGTTTTGAAAGTGAAAGAGAGCAAAGAGATTTTCTGATTGGTCAAATTTCTTATAATATTTCAGATAGTACTCGTGCGATAAAATATTTCGGATGTACCGATTGGCTATCGGATGCAGAATTTCTGGAGACCCTATTAGAATTCTAGGAATTTTTCATCAGACAGCCAATCGGTACGTTTGACAAACTTTTTGTCGTGCATGTAATAGCACACTTCTGAAGTGATGTGTGCATTTTAATAGTTACGTGATATATTTTATATAAATCTCACGATTATACAAGATGCTTTCACATAAACAAATTCCAACATTTCGTTATGATGCAAAAGATTTTAATTTTGCCGTTAAATTATATAAAGAAAGAGAGTCTCTGTTTGATAATGTTTTGCAGCAAACGTGGAAGCAAGCAGAAGAAATCAAAGCATTCCGATATATTTTAAACATAAGGAGTAGTAAATCATTGAAAGGAAAATACAGATTTCTGGCACAGGTACACTCATCGATGTGTATATGAAGAAAATTTTCATCTAATGCACAATACAATAATTTCAGTTAAATCCAGACAGAGCTCAATGTAGACGTACACCAGAATCGATTACATCTATGCTGCAATCTTTTAACTCTACAGGTTTTAATTTTACTAAACTAACACAACAAGAAATATTATTTGATATAGGAAATGGTGACACAAATGATATAGTTGCAATTAATGCCAGTCCTTTGGAACACGGTCATTGTTTAGTTCTTACGGAACGCTTGAAATGTTTACCACAAGTTATGACAGAGTACAGTCTTTACAAAGTGATAGAATTATGTCTTTTAAGTAATTCTTGGTAATAATCTCTGTATTATGAGAAACATTTGTCAAGATGTAATGTAACAGATGTGACATATCTTTTTTTCTTTTTGCTTTTTCTATTCTAGGTCTTTGAGGGCTGCTTTCAATAGCTTGTGTGCTCATGCATCTGTTAATCATTTACACTGGCATTTGTACTATTTGAAATATGAGATGCTTCTTGAATACATTGTAGGTAATATATTTGACAATTGTCTACTTACTATAAAAATTATTTGCTATATATTATAGAAGTCTTTTTTTTTTTTGTCAGGATCTTTGCAGTTATATGTCTGGTGTACATTTATTGATAAATTATCCAGCAAAAGGATTTTGTCTCAAGTTGTCTAATTTTAAAAGTATCCGGGATTTTGTGTCTCAAACATTCCTTATAGTGAATTACTTACAATTACAACAAGTAGCGCACAATGTATACATTACGCGAGCAAAATCACGACCTAATGACGATTTATATAACGATGTACGCATTTATATTTGGGCTAGAAAGCCGTTTATTGGTGTTAAAAACACTGTTGCATTTATACCTGCAGTGTGTGAACTTTTCGGGCATTTATCAATTAGGGGTAAGAGTAATATCCATATCCAATACAATATCATTTCTCTTAGAGTATAAATAATATAGACATATGTATACAACATTTTTTAGATAAAAATGTATACAATAATCTGATGGAAGATGAAGTAAGCAATGTTCTTAATGATATTACAGACGAATATTTCTCATTAATAAAAGATAAGCTTAAATATTTTTTAGAGAAATAAATAGAGAATAAAAGTTATATTAAAAATTTAATGGATAATGGAATAATAAATCTCATCAGTTTTTTTGTGTTGCATTGTAATCAACCTGTACATTAAGATTAATCGAAATATATTCCATATTCTTTGGTTACACATTGTTTATAAGTTTTTTCCATTTGTTTCATGAAAAAAAAAATATATATATATTAAATGGATACTTGATATTTTTGTTTCCTCCATGGATTTCTTCCATTTATATACATTTATTTATATCAATGAATTTGTTTGTAAACAAATTATATCAACAGAAACATATTAATCTAAAAACACATTCACATTTGTCATAGTTATTTTCATGTTACGGTAAAAAATCCGAAATTATTTCGGGAGTTATAGGGTTGATGCTAACATATGACAAAATTTATTATCTCTGCGCACTTCATAAAAATATCCGCCATTTTTGTGATTGCGCGCATTGATTCAACCCATGTGCCAATGTTCGTGAAAAAATCAGCAGTCTCTTTAATGTTTAATATAATAGTAATTCTGCAAAAATCTTTTCTATCTCTCACCAAGTTACAAGTAAAGTAATCTATTTATTTACATTAAGTTATTTAAGCTCCCCTTCTCCACTTTTCTCCATTACTAAACTTAGTCATTTCCCGACCACTAACGCCACAGGTACCGATTCCCACGCGACCATTCACATTCTCCGGTGTCGCAAAGATACTCTTCTTTATGACCCCTTTCTTTGAAGACTGCGGAAAATAATTACAAGGCTGACATGCTTTATAAATACATCTTTGAAATAAATACATAAATGAGTTCTCTTGTGCTATACATACCTTATTGGTAAATGCTAACCATTTGTTTTTCTCCAACTCGCGTTCTTCCTCCAATTCCTTAAATCGCTGCAATTTCCTCTGCTTCTTCTTCTTAAGATATTCTCTTTGCTTGTTTGGATCTGAGCCTGCCACCGCAGCTGCTTGCATCTTCCTGTAAATGAACGAATCTATTATGTAGATAAATACATAAGAAACAAGCCAATTTTTTAAATGAGTAATAGTAAAAAAACTGTTACTATCAATATTCTTACATTCTTATTAAGCACATACATCTCTATAAATAGAAAATTAAAATGTATGTATATATGTAAGTGTGTGAGTGCCACAAAATTATTGACAATTGATTTTTTATAAAATGTAATACTATACTTATTTAATAAATCAATATTTACAAAATAGCAAAACAATATATATATAATTCCTTTTTTCTATAATTATATCAATTATTAATTTGTTTCGCACACAAAGTATGATACCAGAGAAATTGGGCAATTCTTGTTACCTTTTCCTGAAGCCGGGCGATACATACAGACCATGTAACATCAAAGGATAAATGAGCAATAACGAGCAATTTCAGACCAAATATCATACCAATCATGGAGTATTGTTGTCAATTCAAAATAGGAACAAGGGGGAAAATAAATGATTAGTAATTGCTTTATACTTCCTACATTTTTCATAAGGCAAACACGTGCAAAATTGTAAAACATATTAATCTATAGGTGATACATTTATAGATATCATAGATTAAAAATGACTTACTTTGATTTTTGATCTGCCCAATCTGATGCTGGCCTCTTAGCAACAGATTTCAGCTGACTGAGCATGGTAACATCGGTATTCTTATATTCATTGAATGTTATGTTTACAACTCCATCTTCACTTATTGAGTCAATGGTTGCTTCATAATATCTGCAAAATTTTACAAAAATATAATATAAGAAATAAGAACTGCAAAAGTTTTATTTTAGAATAGTTGTGCTTTTTTAGACAAAATATCAATATATCGATTTTTCAAAGAAAATCTATCCATGATAAATACTTGCTTAACACCTTTTCTGCAACTTTTTAATGTTACAAAAATATAACTTGGCAGTTTAAATTCAAATTAAAATTTTCTTAAAATGAAGTCCATCCAATATTAACTGAAAAATAAATAATTCAAAAAATAAAATAAAAAATTTTGCCAAAACTCTTCACAATTTTCAATTAACTATTAAAGTTTGTAGAATTTTATCAAAACTTTTGTATTAAATCATATTTTTATATTTTAATTTCCAGTAATAGCTCAGACAAAATATTTAGCTCCCAAAACGATGCTACATATGTTATAATCTATCCATTGTAAAATTGAATAAAAATTCAATTAAATTAGAACTATTAAATCTATAGAGTACTCACTTGCCGTCTTCGCTCCAAGGTGCCATACATTGATCGCCGACTTTCCATTTATTGGCCAGAACTGCAAGCAAAATAGGATCTTTAGCATCCATGCCATTGGCTTGTCTTTTTTCCTGTTGTTGTGATTTAATTAAATCATGTGTCAGCTTTATTACTTCCTTCAGATCAAATTTCAGCTTTATCAACTCCTCATTATTCGGATCTGTTGTGAGAGCTGCTTCCACCTGAAATACGAAAGGTATGAGTTAGCGCAGAAATATTGTAAACGATCGAGACTCTTCTTTGCATCTAATTAATCGCTATGAGGTTAAGAAAGAATAACAAAACTCACCTGCTGGAGCTGTAGCTTGTAATTCTGCAAATCATCCATGGTGTTTGACTCGAATGAGAAACAGATTATTCAAAATCACAAACCACAGCGTGTTATATTTTTTCTCTTTCACCCCCCCAAATATGTATATCACAATAATATTTCCTCTCGATAATGCCCTTGATTTAAAGTGCAAAACGTATCGCGAACAGTGTTGCCACAATGTAGCGACTGCAACGTTGCTAACTTTTTTTTATGTCACAAATTACAATGCACCATAATGGACGGATGCAATAGATAAGATAGTAGATGATAATGAATAAAATGAATAATTATAGATAAAAAGTATGCCAATATGTTAAGGTATCAGCAAAAGTATCAATTATAGAAGTATCTAAAGTGATGAACTCCAAGATGGCGATTCAATTGTGTTAACATTGCGTTCCAAAACTCATAGAATTGCTGCTAAGTCCGTATCAGATTATGCATTGAAGATTGAGATTGAAGATTAAAATTTGACCAATTAGGACAAAGAAATTTTGGTGACTTTTGTTCTGATTAGTCAAACTCCAATTTTTAGTTTTCAATTTTTCAATGCGTTGTTTAATACGGGCTTAAAGCTGGCTGTCGTCGGTGATTCCAGAATTCCAGTATGCACTTATATGTTCTATAATAGTGAGTGCGAGTATTATTGCAATTTTATATCAGTAATATAGAATTTTATATGATGACAAGTCTGAAGAAATAAATTTTACACACAACGTAACTCTTATATACTTTTAGATTTAAAGAGAGATATGTCATGGCATATCCGGTAATTCTGAATAATTGTATAATAATTGCTTGTATATATATATATAGCAATAATATGACAACTTTATCATCTCACTTGTTATTAATATTACACTGAACTGCTTGATACACGTATATTAATGATTTTAATACACGGATGAATATTATAAAGAAATTGTGGCATTTATCTTTATTTTATTTATTATAAATTGTCTGTGTATGTGTGTAAAGAAAATGTTTGACTTTCTTTAATTATATTTATTCTATCTATTTCTTTTTAAGAACGCAATGTATGGTTCTACTGATCCTGGATCTGGAATAAATCCAGATGTTCAACAATGGTTTTCTATGGTGGATAAAGATGGAAGTGGTCAAATAACAGCTACAGAATTGAAATCAGCATTAGCTAACGGTCAAGGAGGTACTTTCTCTGACACAGCGTGCAAGTTAATGATTGGTACGTTTGCAAATTTTATATACATTTATTGTGATATTGATTAATATAAATTCCTAACAATAAGTCATTTTCTTAAATAAACGATAATTGACTAAAGAGATATTAATAAGAATTATTTCATTTGATTTACAGGTATGTTTGATAAAGAAAAGAATGGCACTATAAATGTATCAGAATTTCAAGCTCTCTATAATTATATAAATGCTTGGCTTGGTGTTTTTCGTGGTTTTGATCATGATAATTCAGGCAGTATACAAGAAAGTGAATTAAGTGCAGCTCTAACACAAATGGGTTACAGACTTAGTCCAGACTTTATTGAATTTCTTATAAAAAAAAGCGATCTTCGTAATCATCAATCTATTACTGTTGATCAGTTTATAGTATTGTGTGTTCAAATACAAAGATTTACAGGTAAATAGGACTTACAGGTATATAGAAAAGATAACATTATGTATATTAGTGTATAATAATTATATAATGTTTTACTTCTCGATCTATATAATATTTTTAACATTTTCATAATAATATTTAGAATGATTTATATGTATAATTTATTAAAATATGTCATTTTATAGAGGCATTTAGAACAAAGGATACGGATCAAACTGGAACAATCACCATTAGTTTTGAAGATTTCTTGGGGGTAGCTCTTAGTTGTAGCATTTAATACTTTTTATTTTAACACTGAAAACAATTAAATTATCACTTGCACACACTTGATGCAAAAGAATAACTATTAATGTAGCTCACATTGCAAATTCTATTTTTTTATCTTAGGAGAGAATATAAAACAGGTTTATATGTATATATTTTTAGATTTATAATAAATGTACTTGTATTTTTTTAGAAATTAAGCATTTTCGCAACTTACTTAGCACATTTAAGCTTTTATTGTGACGTTCTTAAAATAAGAAATAGGATTGTGAATAAATATAAGAAACACTAATTTATATATTCTATCGATTCTAATAATATATCAATACCTCAAATGACAATAAGATGCGTTTATCTTGCGCATTTATATACTTAAGTGACAGTGTATATATATCAAGATATTAAGATAAAGATGAAAATCACATGACAATGCTTAAAGTAAAATATATTATGCATAATGTCTCATAACTTTTTATGTATTGAGTATATGATAAAAGTGAAATAATCCATGTAGTCAACATACAATTTTTGTTAAAATCTATTTCTACCATTTTAACTGGTTCTTTTATGCAGTAATTTATTATA
>NW_021849015.1:43352-66080 GCF_003651465.1 Formica exsecta | reverse complement strand
TCTAATAATATATCAATACCTCAAATGACAATAAGATGCGTTTATCTTGCGCATTTATATACTTAAGTGACAGTGTATATATATCAAGATATTAAGATAAAGATGAAAATCACATGACAATGCTTAAAGTAAAATATATTATGCATAATGTCTCATAACTTTTTATGTATTGAGTATATGATAAAAGTGAAATAATCCATGTAGTCAACATACAATTTTTGTTAAAATCTATTTCTACCATTTTAACTGATTCTTTTATGCAGTAATTTATTATATATAATAATATAAGTTTTTATATTTATATTATATAAGATATTTAAAATTGTTATTGTTATATAACTATTTTTTACTTTAGATAAATAAGGATTCTTTTTATATACAGATATTCTGAAAATAATGCAGATCTTCCAAATTTACAAGACTACAAAGTTTTGTTGCTTCATATGAAACAGGCTCAGGAAAGAATTCGAGAATTTGATCGATTACGAAGAGCGAGGCATCTTCTGGATGCTATTTCGCTGGTAAACGATTTACTTGCTGATGGTTCTGAAATAGAAATACTAACGCTTGCTAGAATAATAGTAAGAAGATTAAATAAATTAGGTGTGACAAATGTAACAATGGATAAAGAAGATGGTAAGCAGTACTCGATATTGTTTGAAGTTTTCTGAATGGAAAGTAATATGTATTATATTTTGCTACAGAACGTTGGCACAAGAATGGCAGGCTACCTACTTTGAGACTTATGCACAGTGGTATTTATCATTGCTGCACATTCTGTTCTAGCGGTGGAAAAAAGGAAATAACTTGTGGCTGTAGAGGTACCATGCCTGGTAAGAATTAATTTCACTGATCACAAATAGTCTCTAAATAGTAGTAATGGAATATATTAAATAAATCCTACAAAGTTTTAGAGAAATAAGTAAAAATAATATATTATTTCATTTTAAAGGTGGATATAAAGGTTGTGGTCATGGACACATTGGACATCCAGGTGTTGACCATTGGTCTTGTTGTGGATCTATATTACGTAATGGACGCTGCTTAATGATACGAAAAACTATGCATCAACTGACATTGTAAGTCTCAATAAATTAATAAAAATGTCTTTTGAATATATAAAATATTTCATTTTCTCTCTCTCTCTCTCTTAGATATATTTCAGCTTTAATTAGAAGTATATTAATTATACAAAAGTAGTACAAATATTATTTATAAATCAAAGTTATATACATTCATCTCTAGATATAGAAAATTTGATCTGAACAAAAATGACAAATATTTAATCACTAAAATTCAAAGAACCTTGTTGAAATAAATATAAAATTAAATAGTTGAGCTTTTATTTTTTTATAATTTTAAACTAGCTTTATTTTGGTAGAAATTTTGTTTATAAATCATAGTTCTCAATATATTTAATTCTGAAAATGAAGTATTTACATTTATATGAGATAAGAGCCAACAATTATACATTCTACATTTTATGATTTTTGAAATATATGTTCAAAAATGCAATTTTCTTTTTAATTAGACTTTTATTCTCTGTTAGTATTATATAAAATTTTTTTTTATACAAGAAAACCTATCTTACTACCATTTAATGCATTGCATTTTTGTGATGGTTTATAACAGCAATCAAAATTAAAATAGTAACCTTAACATTATGCAGAAATGTTTGATAAAATAACAATGATTGCAATACATAATTCCTGAGCCGATTTAATTAAACATTTCTTTTTTCAAATTTTTTTTTAGACAAAAGGTGCATGGAGGATTGTGAAAATACAATAACAGTATTGTATCTTTTGTCTTACCTTAATTTTACTCCATGTAAAAATAGGATCTCTTGCACATCTACATTTATTAATTAATTACAAATAATACAATATACTTAACTCTCTAATCTTAGATAAAATATATACTAAATTACATATTGATCGCGATATTATAACTTTGTTGCTATAATATTAACAAAGTATACCCAAGTTTGCATTAATCAAATCTTTGGAATGTATAATGGTTTTATATACCTCAAATGACAATTACCTCATTATGTTTTCTTTTTTTGCTCATTATTTCCATATTAATCACATGACAATTGTATATTATAATATATTAACATTAACAAGCATCGACTTTTGTTTAGAGACCTATGTATTGAATTGTTATGTATATATACTATACAGATTATACATATATATACCTTTGTAATAATAATTACAATTAAAGAGTAAAAAATTATAAATTTAAAAAAAAATATTGTAGGGCGCTTTTACACATGTGCCAAATACATAATCACACATTTGATTATAATAATATTTAAATTTATAAATTTCAATCTATAAAATATTAATAATAAAACTATATAAATACGTACCTGTAAGTCGTGGCTATATTTTGCAGTTCGTCGGAACCATTGTTTGAAAATACATCCTGATTATATTGAATCAACAAAGTATTTAGAAATATTCTCGCTTTTTGCAACATTGTAATTAAGTATGCATTAGCCCTTTTTCCCACCCCAAGTGCATCTTCACTGGCATGACCTCTGTGCTGTGCACTCCACATGCATTCTTTACATGTTACCTGAAAATTTTATATCATGGTCTATATATATAGTCTAGTCAAATTATATAAATCATTAATAATAAAGTATAATGAATCAAAATTAGTTGAGTCGACTTCAAACGATAAATATAATTATTTAAGAAAATATCAATATTTTCTTAAATCTTAATTATTTGAAGTTAATTGTTTCTCTTAATGTTGTATTTGCATTTTTGTTTTAAAAAGTATCGTGCATATAGAGAAAGAGAATTTTTGACCTGTTGACACGCGATACAATAAAATCTTAAAGCGTGCGTCGGATGTGTTTGACATAAAATGACCCGTCGTATTTTGGTAGCCTCCCACAGTGGTCTCATTAAATGTTTAATTGTTCTTGCTTCTGCCACATTTTGTTGTTCGTGTTGTCTGCCGCATTCCGAGCAGAAATTACGTAAACATGTGGAACACTGTATGAGTGCCTTAAAAAAAAGTAACGTGGAAAAGAATCTGTCTATAAAATATTCCTGCGCAATTCTTATGGAATATTTCTTTATGTGATCTTTCTGATATTGTTTTATTATCGCGTATATAGACGCATATAAAATCATATTTTGCAACATAATGAGATCAAGAAAACAATAACTGACCATAATAATAAACATTTGAAAACTAGATTTTATATAAAATATATATATATATATATATATATATTATATAATAATATCTAGATCTCGTATTACCAGAACTTCGCTTGTGCAAGTGTCGCAAAGTACTCTATTAACCAGTTTGCGCCGCACAGTATCCATAACTAAACGATGTTGCAAGGGATAATGCGGCGGCGGTATGGTAGAATTAATATTCGGCAAATCGGAATCGCATAACGGGCATGTTTCGTAAATATTGTGTTGCACATACTTTCGATTATTATTCCGTATTTCGTTCTTCAGTGAAACATACGAAGCTATAAAAAAATATAGAAGATGTCTTTATAACGAGTTAAATAATTTTTGAACATAGTGCAGCCAAAACTATGAGCAATTGCATCAATTGGGAATGTCAAACTGTCCTTTTTTTATAAACTAAAATTTTGCTCGCGCCAATTCAGACTTACGTTTACTCATTAACTCGTAAACACACGATAAACATATAGGATGTAAACAAGGAAGAAGTCTAGGTTCTTCCATTCTCTGTCCGCATCTAGGACATTGAAAGTCTAGATCGTGCGATTTATATGGATCTGTTATTTCTTTCGGTTCTTCATAGACTTCGCTGTCCATTTTGCGAGGGAAAACGGGCGAAGGCTGATATGTAAGAATGTTTGAATTCGTGAACCGAGGAGTATGTTTTTTTCTGGAATCTTCATTGCTGAAAACAATAAAAAGTGGCTTACATCAGAAAACAATAAAAGTATAATAAATTATAAATATAAGTTTAATCATCTAAATGAATAGAAGCTTTCGCTTACCGTTTGTTTGTCGTCGTTTTTGGTTCAACATTACCTTCAGTATTTATATCTTTTTTGCATTCCACCAAACTTGCATAAATATGATCGCAGCTTCCAAGATCGCTATCTACCGCAGCCTCGCGACCGCAACAATTTTTTGAACAACGTTTCGCCGAACAGTTCATAAGATCCATCGATTACAGTACGCTACACATTAAAATAAAATTACTATGAATACAATAAATATACACTGGCAAATCACAATAGAATAACTCACCAAACAAAATTAATGTTAACGAAAGATACGAAAGTGGATGAACGGGCCGCATGCAATCTTCTTGCTATTTGAAACTTATTCACAGCATAGAGAGTTAAAAATAACTTTAAAATATAGGCTACGAGCCAAAACGTGGAACTTGCCTTGAAATACAAGATTTTAGCTATACTAGCTGTAAAGGCATGCTATTAATATCTAAATTGTCTATTCGGTAAAATGTAAAAAAATCTATTGTTTATTTATATTGTTTATTGCAAAACATTTGCAATAATTTACATGTTGAAAGCTTTCCCCAATATAATAAATTTTTTTTCAAAGAGAGAGAATCTCTCTCTTTAAAAAAATTATTTATTAATATGAGCAAGAATATTTATAAATTACATTAAAATGCATATACGAGTAAAATGGATATATGAGAAATTATGGAAAAATGTGTTTTCTATGTAGAAATTAACAAAACATATGTACGTATGGATAATAAATTTTATTTAGTATCCATATAGTGTAAAAATAAGATCAATAATGTACATATTAAAGAGTAAGCGCAGTACATATAAACGACATATAGATATAATAGTGTTTGATACATATCGACTTTAAAATTTAAATACTTTCTAAGGCCATAATATAATACTTGGACAAGCTCTCAATAGTTTGACGATATGCTTATATCGTCGGGTCGGTAATCAATGGCGCTATTAAGATCACAATAATAAAAATACAGAATAAAATTGATTAATACTTAAAATTAGAATTAAGTAATGTGACGTAGATTGTGAAGTTATTATTCTCGCGTAACTATAAACAATATGCTTGGACTCCATCTTCCTTCTTAGAACATTCTTACCAATACCGATTTTGGAGAAGCAATTGTATCATTCTCATAAGGTACATAAGTCACAATTTACACCTTCATGACTAGTATTTTAAGTTTGGCCAAATTCATACGACTGTGCGCTATTTATCTTTGCATTATCATTGTATTTCTGAAATATGTAAAATCATATCTTAATTCAATGTCTATTATTACATAAATTGTAAAGTTATCAAGTTTATTACCTCATGTCTTTACTCGGGAACCAACTTTGATAAATCCATTTCGAGATTTACCATTTCTTATATGACTACCGCTTTTACTCTTACGATGCTCAAATAATACATCGTCAGAATCAGTGTCGGATTCTGATAACACCATCTTGTTGTAAGTTGAAACTGCGACATAAGAATTATTTTACCACTCGATAATAAATAAATTTTTTATATTCAAGTATACTTTTATGCATATATGTGGTGTAAAAGTACAATTGTTAAAATGACTGTAGCAAGAAAATACTAAACTAAAAACTTTTTATTAAAATTTTGTGTAACTGATACACTCTTCTATCAAATTTAATGTTAAGCAAGAAAACTTTATTATTCAAACAATATTTTATAGAAAAATTAAAAGGGGGAAAATCTATCTGTAAACCTGTTTTTTGCATTTAATATTTTATAGTACTAATGGATAATAGTATTATTTTAGTAACAATGCAAAATATTTATTATTATTATCCAGCTTCTAGAGATCATATAATGAAAGAATTACTAAGGTTATATAAGAATTACATACATGCGCTGCTGTCATCTTCTGGCTCTGGTTGTAGCAAAGAATAACGTGCTGGTTTCTTCTTAGGCCGAAGTGAACGTCTTCTACCGGCACATATTCTCTGGCACAAACAGACAAATCCCCAAATAAGTCCAACCCAGCATACAACTAATGATAACAATGCTATTATCACATACAGAATACTCCAATCTGAAAAAATAGTTATGATTGAGATATAATCAGTGATCATACAGGTGCATTTTGTATTAAATAATAAAATGAAGAAAAATTGACATACCACAATTAGAGTCGCCATTACCAAAATACTTTTGTATTAAGTTTTGCATCCAAAATGCTTCACACAGGCATTGTCTTGTTTCTTGATGGCATACACCGTGACCTAGATACAATATAAAAAAATATTATTTTCATAACTTATGTATAAAAATTTAGTGTTCCATTTTTAAATATATGTATTTATATTATATATATTTTGATATAAAAAAATGCTATATGTGTAATAGTCTTTATTATATACCTGAACAATTGTTTTGGCATACAGCAGTATCTATGTTAGCCACTGATAATTGTAAAAGACCAGAATCTTGGAGTAACTTTTCTTTCAGTCTTTTAACTACTTCTGGACCTGGTAATGTTGTCTTTCCTCCTTTCTTTTCTACATAAAACACTAAGACAGCCTTTCCAGTATGAGGTTCGGTCCTCAAATTTCGCACGACAATCGAAGCTTCGTCTCGTAGTAACATCTGTAGTTTCACTACTAATGAATTTTTCTGTGAAACAGTTAACATGCTAGCCCCAATGTTTAGCGTTAGTTCTACTAAATGTAACAACTGTGGATCTATAAAATATAAGAAGAGATTAATTTCTTAAAGTTACACTATTAAGAAATGATAATATATTATTTTTAGTTATACTACTAACCAGGTTTTACAATTACTGATACAGTATCTTCACTGCTTAAACCTTGATCATCTGTTACTTTTAATCGAAAAACATAACGACCAGGAACTACGTCCGTTAGCTACAGGAAAAAAGAAAGCGACATGATGTATGCACTTATGTGTATTATAATGACTAGATATATATATATATCGACTTATCATAAACGTGAAATAATACTAATTTTACAATATATGTAACAATATATTAAATTTAGTTTTACCATTAAGACTGGTGATTTGTCCGTGTCCTGAATTATAGTACCAATCGCAAGACTAGATTGATCTCTGGTCCACAGCCATTGTCCTATCCTTAGATCATCACTCGATTGTGAACCATTGATGATTAATGCAGTGATCGGTGCTGTCACAACTTGATCGCCACCGGCATTCGCTTTTGGAGGCGCGTTTTTATCTGGGAAATAACATTTTTAGTATTAGTAATATACATTTTGTAATACAATGTGTATATGATAATTACAAAAAATACATACTTTGTGTTACCTTCACATTGACTGTATCCCAATCTGCATTTCCATTGTCATCAACAACAGTCAGTTTGAATACATAATCGCCCTTTGTTAATTTTGTAATGTTTGTAACAGACTCATTGACTGTGGCAAATTCTGCGTTGTTAGGTCCACTGTAACACAAAAAAAATATATGTTAATATGATAGTTTAAAGCACACAAAATGTATAATGTAAGAATGAAATTAATTAGATATATCATACCTTATTTGTTCCCAATGGTACAAAACAATCTTTATATCATCCTTACTTTTTGTACCATTTAGAACAGCGCGTGTTATTGGCAATGCTATGCTTATATCGTCACCTGCGTCGGCTACAACAAAATGAATCAATTCATATTATTTGAAAGATTATATCAAAATCTTGGTATCCAGAAGTATATTAGAAAAGATAATCTTTTCTACAAGTATTTCTTCTTTTATAACGAAATACAAACGATTTTTAATATATATTGTATGTTTGAAATATTAAATGATAACGATACCTTTTGGTGGTTTATTTGTTGGAGGTTTTACGAAAACATGTACTTCTGCCAAGGAAGATTGCTCTGAATCATCTGTTACTTTAAGTACAAATGTATACATTCCTTCCTCTAAATTTGATAATTGTAAATAAGGTGTTCTTGTGTTTTGCATATCTACTGCTTTATTCTGATCGGATGGACTTTTCGTCCATTCCCAACTGGCTATTCCTCGATCGTCAGTACTTAAGTTACCATTAAGCGTCAGTGTATTTTGAGGTAGATAAATGATAACATCTTGTCCTGCATTTGCACTGGGAGGATAGTCGGTCACTTTCAAAACAGTTATATTGGCATTTGTCGAATTTGTAACATGATCTGAATCTTCGACTGTTAATCTGAGAAATAAATATATCAAGATTTATAAAGAATATTGATATTTTTTATATTTAAGGAACATAAAGAAGTAAAAACTTTTTGAAGTATTTAAGATTATGCGTTATATAAATATTATGTTACATAATCGTTCATGATTGAAATATAATATTGTTAATAATATAATAGAGCTATACTAACTTGAATGTGTAATTGCCAGCAATAAGATTATTAAGTTGAAGCGTGGGTGTATCTACAAGGTTAGGCTGATATCCAATGGGGCCTTGTTGCAATTCCCAATGATAAGAAATGACACGATCATCATCCTTACTATTTGAACCATCTAAGACCGCGCCTGTATTCGGTAATTTCACAATTTGCGAAGCAGGAGTAATTATAGCAATTGGTGCTTGGTTGATACGTTTTGCTGAAATAAAAATTCGAGAGTAATAATTGATATTATGTATTCTTATAATAAAAGGAAAAGAGAAGACAGAGAAAGCACTCACGAGGTAAAACACTGACATTGGCATAAGCTTCTCCATAAGCATTTGGACTGCTTACAGCTACTTTAAATGTATATAAGCCTTCTGATAAATTACTTAATTTAACGGTAACACGATTCTGATCTGTCATTGTTCCAGTGTGTCCTTCTGGTTGACTGCAGGAACTGTATACGCAGACAATGTAACTTCATTTTCTGGTAATCTCACTTCCTTAGAAACTGCTGAGACTAACAATTGTTTCATAGTTGGTTTAATTGATGTATTAGTGTCTTTTATAGTTTGAGATTTTGCTTCTGGTGTTACACCAAGTTCAGCAGTATTCATTTCATGCATCATTATACAAGTACCTATAACAGTAAAGAGATTAAAAATATAATTTTAATCTTAAATTCAAAAATTTTTAATTTTAGATTCATAAAATTTTTTCTAAATATGACATGGATACAATGGATAAAACATTAAAGAACATGTTAGATATAATTAAAACATTTAATATATGTAATATATACAGGATAGGCTATTTTAATGATTCCACTTAAGTATCTTTTTTTTTTCATATCTTTTATAAAAATAAAAAATATAAAAATATCTATTCCATAAAATCGCATGAATAATTAAATAAAATACAAAACATACCAGCGATATTCCGTTTGAAGCCTAAAGGACATTGACAAGTTCCAACATCAGTTTCCCCGTGTTTTACACAAATTTCGTTATCTAGACATCCTGATTGATCTATACAACTGATTTTGTTTGCTTCATTAAATAACATTTGATCCTGTTCTGTGCCATCTGTACTCAATGTCCTAAATATGAGTCATTAATGATGTATTAAAGAAAAGAATCATTAATATTTAATTTAATTACTATTAATTTAATTGCATTAATTTAATTACCATTTGAAAAAAAGAAATTAATAGTTGTTCTCTAGTTTTTAAATGTTAAATATATATGCTTTATTTGCTTACTATTGAAACTTACCCAACAGTGTCATCGTTAACTTGATCTAAGAAGTCACTCCATATTTTGTTATTCTCCACAGGTCTGACCAGTACCATGCTCGGTGGATTATCGTTTGCTAATTCTGGTCTATACAATGGCACACACACCATGGAATTATCGCATTCTACATGATAACATGTATTATTGTGCATGAATGCTACATTACACAGAGGTTTCTTGCAACAGGCCATAACACAGTCCTGTAAATTGGACAATTGAATTTGCTGCGTGTAAGTTCCACCAGTCAAATTGCCACGAGGTAAATAACTCGTGAATACTCGTGGATATAAATCCGAGCATAGCAGTTGCATATCCCATCTGGCATAATTGCCAATGCAACTTTCCAATAATAATAAGTATAATCCCAAGTGATATATTCCAGTCATATTAGCTGTATGAGAGAAGTTGAAGTGTTAGATGTACCTTTCCCTTTTTCTTATGTTATATTAAAACTTTACTTTGCTTGTGTTTCCAAAATAATATATTATATCGATCATGTGTATTTCGAATAAGAAATAATAACGAAAAAATACATAAAAGATATATAATCTCAATTTGTAACAACATAATAAAAACTAATACATTTCAACGTATATATTAAACGTATATATTAATGACAGAAAATAAATAATATAAAAGAATATAAAGAATAATCTAATATAAATTATAAGATATAAATATAAATCTTTATCAAATTATTTACAGATATTTTTAATCAAAATTGACAAAGGCTTAATACGTACAGAGAAACAGATGAGAGATATCGTGTTAGAAAAAGATCAACTGTCAATAATAAAACTTTTAATGAAGCAGAATTCGTACCTGGTTCTTATAGCACACTCGTAAAAATAAAATGAAACTCTTGTCGAGGCCAAGCGGAGAGATTATTAGATTACTCTACAATGACACATGTATCATTTTTAACGCTTCCTCGCGATCGTGAATCCTTCGCGATCCGTTGACGATTATTAGCCCGGCGAGTCTTACGTTAAAGCAGTCTGCAGACTTGCGCAGCTTATCATATATTAACAGCATGTTATTATCAAACGGCGTGGACTAAACCATACGGGTAATTATCATATTTCCTGCCGCGCGCCGGAATAACGCGATCGTGCGTATAAACCGACGATAACAGATACGAACGAGCGGGAACGTACGAGTTCGTTTGACAAGCAACGTCACGGATAAGGATAATCAGAGTAATCGGAGCTATCGCTATCGCGCGCGCGTGTCATTTCTGCATTTTACTGCCATCTAAAATAGAGAGAACCAGTAACGTCGTCGCGATACTTTTCACAATTATCAAGTGAAATTGAATTATCGATCGTAGCGGTTACCGACTTGTCAAACTCTCGCATACGGTTTCCATCAGCTGACGCAAGATGACACTATCGACGCCGTTCGCGCTGACGGCGCGAGAGACGATACTATGCGCAGTACAGTTTAGCGTCTACGTGGGGTATGGCGTGGATATACGGGTGAGAGAGGTATATTTCGTTTTTTACATGTTGTCGACGACAAAGAGTGGATTGGAGTTGACACCGATCGCGACGATAACGGGTGAACCGGGGTTCAGGCGGTGTCTCGTTGGATCGACACGGTGCGTGCGCGCGTTAAATCTCGTGCTGTCTCCTCTCTCTCCCCCTTCCACCTCTCGTCTTGTTTCTCTCCTTTTCTCCCTCCCTCCCTCCCTCCCTCCCACCATCTCGCTTCTCTCCCGACATGGCTAAGACATACCGTTACTCACGCGTCTCTCCTACTATCCATTGATGCCTACGCCGTCGCGTAACTCGTGCGTGATACTACTCTACGTGCATCTCGCGTCGCGCGCGTGCAAGGACGCGTGCCTTCATCTCCGTGCAGTCAGAGGGACGAGGCACGACCGCGCATCCCAAAGGATCATCACGCTAGAAGGTTAGGGTAAGTTAAGTTGATGTACGATGTAACTTGGGCCTGGACCAGCTCCGCTTTCCTTTCCCGTTTGCGGTGATATGATCCGCGGCAATCTAGAAAAACGCGCCCAATCGCGTGCCTTTGTTTCTGTATTCTCAGCAAATCTCGTGTTTGTACGCTCCGAAAGTGTCTTGTTATCATAATTTAAAGCCGGCTTCTGGAATGCGCAAACCGGGTGCCTAATAGTTTACCTTTACCAAATATTTAACGAACGTCGATTATAGTTATTGATGCTTTATAAAACATTTTCATATTGTCGATAAACCTCGACTATGATGCATATATCAAATCGATAAATAATTAAATAAATAATTGAATAAAAAAAAAAGATAACGTTAGGCAATTTTTTTTATCAATTAAATACATTGTGTTTGAGTTACTTTTCTCAATTTGCATGTATTTAATAAGTGAGAAAGAATATGTTTCTACGCGTGCTCGTTTTTATTTTGACAATGTTTGTCTGTCAAATCTGAATACATCTCACACACACAC
This sequence comes from Formica exsecta, assembly GCF_003651465.1. Classification (NCBI taxonomy): domain Eukaryota; kingdom Metazoa; phylum Arthropoda; class Insecta; order Hymenoptera; family Formicidae; genus Formica; species Formica exsecta. The sequence goes on along the minus strand of NW_021849015.1, from coordinate 53,948 downwards.
GTATACAATATTGACGTTAGAATTTGAAGAAAAACATATTTTATTTTTTTATTATCATATATAATGTAAAAAAAATAATTAATATCTACCAAATTCTTTTTATCTTTTATTCTCTCTATATATGACACACATTTAAAATATTCTAATTTAATTTGACCTTATTTCTAAAGTGGATTCCACAGTTTGAGGACATATTAATTCAGACTTTATTATACTCTGATATATGATAGAAATTAAAGATATGCTAAAATAGTTTTATGGTGAAAAAATTATTTCTAGAAATTCACTAAAGAATTTGCCTTCCAGAAATCTCTCTCTCTCTCTCTCTCTCTCTCTCTCACCTAATTATCGGATGCGTTTCACGCACATACACATGAATCTTCGGTGTTCGATCTGCCGTTCGCCTTTCCATTCTCGCCGCCCAGATCGTTACATTCGCTCCATACCGTGCGTTTCGCGATGCATCGTGGCGTATGCAGCTCGCGTGCGCGATTCAACGGAAATGCATACGCTCACTCGTGAATAAATCTAGTCTGAAATATTATGAAATAATTAAAACAGAAAAGGAATAAAATAATTAAAACACAAAATGTCACTGAAACTGCAGCCTCAATTTTAACGATAGATTTTCGGATGAATTTTATACCTACATACTTCCTAATATATGATGAATTCTTTTTATTTAAAAAATGCCTTGATAATTTAAATCTACAATTAAAAAGTGAAATCCGCTTTTAAGATGAGATAATAAGATTTAAAAATAATGAAATCATATATAAAATTTGAATTTTTAAATGAAATAATAAAACTTCGCTATTTAATTGCATTCTACAAACTTTTGCTTTTTTCTCGAGAGTATTTCGTAATAATACAGAGTATTCAGGACGCATGTGAATAGAATGTCTTCTTGAAAATGAATAATTTTCGTTTTTTTTTTCTTTATAGTTCTTTTATAATTCTTTTATAGTTCTTTATATTGTTATTTTTAGTTTTATATTATACTTTTTGCTATATTATATTATATGCTATATTATATTATACAATAGTTCTTTTTTTATAGTTCTCAAAATTTTGAAAATTTGAGATATGTTGCGAGTTAAATAACTGTTTAAATCAAGATTTTGTCAGAACTAAAATTCATCGAAAGTTACAGAATAAAATTGAAAAATAGAATTTCCTTAATTTATTTGATTTAAATTTCTTTTTATAATCAATCGTCTTCTAAAAATAATTATCATTCAACGCTTTTATTCAGGAGCAATTGTTTAACATTTTTATCGGATTATATTAAAAGAAATCTACTCTTATATTTACGCATAAAATGTGCTTGAATCTTTCGAACATGTTAAATGTATCGGAAGGATCGGTACGCACTTGATTGGAAGCGTCATACGTCTCGTATGTACGCTTCTGAATTCAAGGTGAAACTGATCCTGAAACGATCCTAAACGAAAGCAGCGTTTAAGTTGTGTGAGGTCAGCTCGACCGCGAGGACAGCTTGTAATGGAAGCCAGACGGTGCGATCGAGCGGGTATTAAATCATTTTAATCTCTATGTAAATAAGGGCAACCGTGGTCCCTGCAGCGAGCTGTCAATTTTCCCATGTTCTCCTATTACGGCAATTAATCCGTAACTACGTGACTATTTATCACTGTAGAACGTTATTGTTTTTTTGAAGCTTTTCCTGTAATTCTTTTACACCCCGAACTTTTTCTTTAAACATATAAAAAAATTTTTTTGCTTTATTTTTTTTTTTTGCTTTTGATTTAATTTGATTTAAACGCGCAAAAAAAGAAATGATCAAAAAACCTCATTTTTTAAAACTTTTTTAAATTAAATTTTAATTTATTTTTGAGACTTATTAAAATATATGAAGACATATCATTAAAATAATCTAATATCCATATTTATTGAAAATATGCTTCCAAAATATCGTTTACATTTATGAATTTTTCTACATTTCTTTTGGATGATAATATATTTTTTAAATGATATTCCAGATAATATTGACTAAATAACGTTTGTTAAAATATCTTAAAAATGCATGTATTTATTTACAAAATTTATATCAGTCAATCTCTTTATCAATCACTCTTGCGTAATTAATTTTCTTGGAGTAGCTTCGAAATTTTATCACGGGACAGTTACATCGACAATATTATTGATCAATGCGATGGCCAAATTATCGCAGAATGTAAGTGAATTATTATACTTGGCGCGGTAACATTATCGATTCGTCGCGAATAGAATTTAATTGGCCATTCTTTCCAGATAAATTTATCGATCCATTGATTTACATTATATCATACTATATCGATATGTACACAATAATAGATAAAATATCTCACTGACAATTTATTAACTATCATGATGCTGACTCTTCGTTGATTGCACATATGTTTCTTTGTGCGCGCGATTACAGTTTAATGAAGTATTACTTTATTATATCGAGGCTGTTATAACGTAATACCGTCGTGCTTACGTTTTCTGCTTACGCGTTACGTTATACGGTTTTACATAATCACTATTAAGCGCTTATCGGTAGGGATTAAATTGTTTTCGCGACATGGGCAAATACGGATTTAAGTATTAATTTTCTATGAATTTCCATCACATATGCAATTATTAAAAATCACCAATCGATATCAATAGCTTTTTGTTGATACGTTATCATCAAAGATTGCATTTATAGACGATGCTATAAATAGAGATGCATTTGAAACGGGCGTATGTGTGCGTATGGTTTTGTAAGATGATAAAACAATTTATGTTTAAATATCGAAGAACAAAATTGTACTTTGTGCTTGGTTACTAAAAAAATGTAAAGTTACAGAAGTTATCGGGAATGTGTTTATATTGCTTAATCACTTGACTAAAGTCATATGAATACGTCGAAAAACTATACGTGATATTTATTTATCAGTTTATTTGATAGTTTCCATATCAGATAAAAATAAGAGACGTATTAATAAATGCTAATTTATTGTTAATTTGTTGTTCTAATCTCGAATCTCTTATTCCTACGAATTAGTATGAAATTAATATTAAAAATATAGATACTAATCTAACATTACGTTAGCATCTCCAATTTCCTAGTTTTTCTTGTAATATCAACGCGCTTTCGATTATTTAAACTTTTCTCGAGATTAAGATAAAAAATAAAATTGATAGGAATTTAATTTTTTTAAATTTGGGATTAAAACAACAAATTAGCAATTTAATTATATCATTCGAATATATGACATGATTAAATTAATACTTAATTATGTCATACATTCGAATTTCTCATAGTGAAGATGCCAGGTTAACCAAAGTTTAAAATTTGAATAATAGAATTCATTATATACATACACATATACATATATACAATGTAATCTACATATATATTTGAAAAATATAAATTGTTATCGCTATTTCCTATATCGTGCGCGCATGTATAATACGAGATGCAATATTATAATAAAAATGGCTTATAATATTTGCTATTGAATTTTATTGAAGAATCGTTTACATTGAAACTTTTGATAATTTTCAATAATTTATTTGCAACATTAATTATTAATTACATTCTGTAATTTATTGCATTATTATTTTCATCTGCCTACAATATATATATATATAAAATTCGTAATAATTATAATCTGTAACAATTTCCAAATGTAAAAATATTTTAATATAAATAATTTTATGTATCTGACAAAGAGAAAAAAAGGCGTAATTTTCACGATGTGCTTAAGCGTGCATGACGCGAAAATACGCGCATGTTCGCGCGAATGCACATAAGTGAGAAACGTGTGTTGTGAGCCTAGAAGAAGCCGTCTTAAAACCAAAATATCCTATTAAGCGAATTGTATCAAGCTATAGCGGAAGACTCGCAAGTTTATATCTTCTGTGATCTGTATATATTTGTAAACTTGTAAATACATTTACCATATTAGCAAGCAGACTAATCCATGATTGTTTAGATACGTATAACGTCAACGAACCGTGTTTCCCGAAAAACACATTTTATAATTATAATTTATGATTTTGTATGATATAATTAATTATATACTTAATTATATCGCGATATAATTTATTATATATCCTCTGATCATTTATACTATCTTTTTCCTTCTTTCTTCTTATTTTTTTATTTTGATTCTAACTTATATTAAATTATATATCTTTATTTAGAATAATTTTCGGGAAAATGTGTATTTAAATTAACGTATAACGTATTCAAATTAAAGTATATTTTGTTTTACATATGAATATAATTTATATCTAAATAATTTATATTATTTAAATTATTTTATTTCTTATATTATTTTAGTTAGCTGGTTTATGTATTTATTAATTTGCATATTTACATATGTATACTTTTTCTCTTTCTCTTTTAAAAAATATTTTTTTGAGAAATATATAGTAAAACAAATACGAATAAATCTAATTTTCTAACAAAGTTGAAATTATAACAAAAATTGACTGCCAATGATAAAAATTATTGTCTGAACGATATCGTTTGTCAAGTTTATTTTACGCTAGTTTACTTTGCCATCATCTGTATTTTTCATTATTTATTATTTGTATTGTATTATGCAAATCCTGTAGATTTCCTCATTTTGCTGCGTATTTTTGCGCAAGCAAAATATATCACCAAAAACTATACATATTGTATTATCATATTAAATAATAGCATTGGATATATAATCATATTAAATTATAGTATTGGATCGCATTACTTTAATATGTTCTATCTTATCGTCATGAATTAATATCATTGGCAAAAATGATAACACACACACACCCACATACCCATACACACCCACACATACATTTGTACATGGCATATACTGGCATATAGTAACGTGTCGTACGGTACTTATCACGCGTATCGTTTATCGTAGCAGCGCTGACGGTCATTGAAACAATTCGGCTCGTGACATGGATACTGTGTACTTGTAAAAATCGATCCGAGTAATATCAGCTTCATGTGATAGATATTACCTGTATTTACGAAGAAAATTATGTCATCTTTACTTACAATGTATGCCATGTAAAAATCTCTTATCTATTATAACTTGTGATAATTATGATTTTACCTTATTATTTGCACCCACACAAGTGATGTTTATTGATCAATATTAATGTTATTGCGGGAGGTTTCTCAATTTTTGCATAGAGCTTTGTCTCTCTGTCCGCGATATTTATTAATTATTATAAGCTTAGGCAGATAAAAAATTTTAGAAGATAAAATGTGTGCTCTTTTATGGGGAAATATTAAATATTAAATAAACGCTGTTTATACGTTTGTACATTTAATGATATTTTCGACAAGTTTTGTCGTATTTTGCATAAGAAAATGCAGCAGTTATAAACATCAAACAAAACTTAAAATTATACAGTCGTTGCATATGAAACAAGTAATTTTATTTCAATAATTAAAATTTTCGTTTGTTGACATTTTGACGTTTATTGTTTCGCAATTTTGACATTTTGTGCACGGTTAACAAGCGCGGATTGTTCGTCAGCGAACATCACGGTCGTCACCGCCGATCCAGACGCATGAAAGTAAAGGTCGCTTTAATTGAGAGCGATGACATAAATCGCGTTATTGATGCTTATGAGCCTACCCCCGTATCCCATTATCTCTTATACGGATAATCATTTTATGTTCGTCGATTCTGTTATCTTTCCATATATCTAAAGCCCCACGGATATGTACATACAATACGTACATACAATACGTACATACAATATGTATGTATACATACATTGTGATGCTGCACGAAACGGATTATTCTATTTTTGTTGGGACAATTGCCGAACTATCGTTGAATAATGCATGTGAACGTACACGCGTATTCAAGCAATACCGATACATTTAATGGCTGATTGAAACCTAATGAAGAGCTATGAAGGAAAATTGCCCGACAATGTATTTTATAAAGCCCAGAGAGAAAAATAAATTCTCTCCGCAATCGTTCTACCGGTAAATTTATTTACAGCTCTATATGCGCACCATTTATTTTATTTAACAATTTATCTTTGTCTTTATATAATTTTTATCAAATGCAATAGTTAAAATTGCAAACATTGAAAAATTTTTAAATATCTCTTTTAATTATTAAATTTTTGGAAAAATTGAAGAGACTTAAAATTTTTTTGTTCCAAAATTGCTTCCAATTTTAACGGGCTCTTTGAATTAATATTTGATATGCATTATTTGGATATTTTTTTTTTGTTTAATATATATATTTCCAATCTCTAGTTTATATATTATTGACTTAATGCTTATATAATTTCTTGCTTTTTAAAATACAATTAAGTTATTGCCATAACGTTATCGCATTGTATTACAAATATTTATCTTTCTTTCTGCTATATCTTTTACACACAGCAGCAGTATATGCATTCTAGAAGAGTATCATTTATAATACATACCGGCTTATCTGTGGAAGCTGTATATGCTGTCGTGCGACTAGTTAAATTGATAACGGAGCAAGTGGCACAGTTCTGCGTTACACCGTTGGGAAATTTAAACACGGGTTATTCAGTGTAAATCTAATCTAATTACGACATATCCGAGGCGAATCGCACGCGGAACGTTCGCGTAGTATCGCTAGCAATTAGATATTTCCATGCGAACTCGTTACGGGAGTCTCGGGATTTTGCCGCAGAATCCCCGCAATCACAGGCTGCGGAGTGAAAATTATTATATTTTCAGTTTGGTTTCATTTCTCGTAAAGTGATGAGAGGATACTGGTTACGCGCAATCGTAAGCGCTGTGACGTAATATTGATTTTAGGTCGGATATTATACTACGTACGATGACGAAGTGGTTATTTTGCGGCAAAAATATACGTCGGCGAAATAACGCGCGGGTAAATCGTAATTTGCACTTTTCTATAATTATCCGCGTCACGGTGTATGATTTTATGTCGTCTCGATGCCGTTTTGCCGTTGATTTTAAAAGATACACGCGCGTTATTTTATTCTTTCCTCCTGCATTGTACTTGATTCTCTTTCGCACACTTTGTTTTTTTTTTTTTAGTGTAATTAATTTTACGATTTTTATCTTTTGGCCAATTAATTATTAAAAGATATATAATATAAAAGATAAATTTTAATACTTCAAAATATATATTTTGTTATTAAATTAAAATAATAAATCAATACTAATCTAATTTTTTCAGTTTGTATCTATTTACGAAATATTTATGAATTATTTATTAAATAACAAAAGGAAACAAGTTGATGTCGTGTTTTATTTATAGCTCTATATGAAAAATTTGAATTATTGAGTCATTTAAGGAGGAAATATGCTAAGCTTTGTTTTATTTTGGTAATATGAGCTGTTTCTATTCGGGCAAATGTGTATTTGTAACACTTGCATGTATGTACCAATCATTTTTCCTGCACGCGTGCGCCTAATGAATCACACCGATCATGTGATAGCGTGCACGTAACTACGCTCTTAGATTTATCCTCATTGACATAGTGCAATCATTGTTGAATTATAGTTTGCGACGCTTCGTCGATATCGTGGTATTTTACCCGTATTTATCGTCGGATATGCATGTATGATGCATTGTGTTATTCCCTTATCGCAATCTCATCGCGCACATCAGTCAATTTCCTACAATCGAGAAATGACATCATATAAACATGTTATGATGTATATAAGATGTCCTACTTTTCTCTCGCATTAATTTTTAACGACAGATTTTCCAATCAATTGGGATGCATTATGATTTTCTCTTGGCAAAAATGTAGGTTAGACACTGATTAATTTTGCAGTGTACAAGAGATTGGAAATAAGTGGATTCCCGGGATTCTCATTCTTTATATAATATTAACATGCATATTTTGTAGAATGCAACGGGAAATTATTTTAAAATTACATCGATAATGATTTGAACGATTAACACCGATTGGAGCCATTTGCGATCGTTCTTCTTTAAACCATATATTTTTAATGGCAATATACATAAATAATATTGCTGACACAGAAAACAAATTTAATGAATAATGGCGAACGCTAATGGATCACTCGTCCACTCAATTAAGGCTTTTACTGCATAATTTTCACGTTGTTGTATCGTGCTCCTTAAATAAAGTAGCTCTTAGCAAAAGCATCACATTTTATCGCAGCTAGCCAGTTCGCTAAAACACGCATTTCATTCGATAAAGTGGCTTTTCAAGCAAACAAATTTTTTTCTCTGGATATCAAGGTTATCATCGATAACCTTGTTCTCTCTTGGGAATCTGTCTGCGACTAATTGCTGTCGCAATAAAGTAAGCCCAATGAAATAATCTCACGATTCGACTGTTTAAATATATACAAAGCGAGAGAAATGTAACGAGATTATTATTATTATTTACACAAGATTATTATTATATCGGCGTCCTTTAACGGCAATTGCGATAATTATTGTTGTAATTGTAATTGGGAGACAGAAATATATTAATATAATATATTATGTATTATATAATGTATTATATTAATGTAAATGAATCGAATCGGCATAATTTCGTTCGTCATAGGCACATTTTTATCGCTGATGCTTAGTGCATAATATTTGTGCTGTCAACATAATAATAAATTATCATTGCGATTGTTGTGCCGCAGCACGCTTGAAAATGCATATTGAATGTACATAATGCGCAGCCCTTTATTTACACTTTATTCACTTATCATACAAAGGAAGGTTATATGTGAAATCGTACGGTTTTGAAACAGTCTCCCAGAGAAATGCACAGATAAACTAGGCGATATGTCATACACCATTTTGCGAAATATCATTTACGTTATCGCGATGCGTATTGTTTATTCATACGGAAATACTAAGCTAACGGTGCCGCGTTTGTGTATACGTTCTCTCTTGTTCTCTTAAACTAATGACCGACGGGAAAAATATGCCGTTAAGAATTCTTCTCCTATATAAAATGTAATTACCTGTGAAATTAGGTCTTTCCCTTCGCTGCCTGCCTACATAATTTATATACGTACCGTTTTCATATATATATATATATACTGTGACTTATAGCTTGCGCGCTTGTCTATATTCTTTTCCGGCGTATTCTACATTTAAAATTGAATATATGCATTTTTCTACGATACACATCCTCCACATTTAAAATATTATCGACATATTTAATCATAGAGATCATCGAAAAATAGAAAAGCCGAGATATTATATTTTACGAAAATTTTTTCTTATTATATTTTATCGATTTACGTTTCGCTTATTGTTAGACAAGAAATGAACAATACATACTTTTTGAAAAATTATCTCACTTCAACGCTTTTCTTTTATCTTGTCTTTAATTTACGAACGTTCCGAAAAAGAACGAATTCAGGCACTTATCGTTTGCAATTTGTCATTTTACTTTTAGTTAAGAATTATTAAAAAATCCTTCAATCGACGAGAAAAAAATAATATTTTAATTTTTAGAATGTTCTTAATATAAAATTCCCTCTATATATATATATGTTCCGTTCATAACTAGATTCCAAAAATAAATCTCGCTACTTATTTTCCTTTTTTTATCCCTTGGATTGAGATTATTCTGTATTTTTATATATTTTAAATCAAGAGCATAGAGATAAATAATTTCTCTCAGCATTTTCCAAAAAAGCGCTGAAAATTTCTCTTGCATCTTATTCTTGAATTAATTATTTTTAATATTTTATTTTGAATGAAAAATCGAGCTAGAAAATAAGCTCAACGATTTTATCTCTCATCTTGTCTTCCCTTCTTTTGATTAAGATTCTAATCTTAGCTATCTGTGCTGTTCGGAATGGCAACTTTTACAGATGTTCTAACATCGATATTAACTTCAGCTGCCGGCAGCCGTCATTCACGGCCAATCAGAGTCGCACATGTGTCGATCATGGTATTTCATCTTGAAATCCATGACTCGGCGGCGGAAGTTTTCACGACTCGTGATCCGTAGTTCGAAGTAGTTTCCGATCCTTATTCGGTTCTTAAACGTAGCCGTCAGCTTCTAATTTTAGGGCGGCCTCGTAGGAAGGCAAACCCTGATCGTCCCTCGGGACATCTTCTCGCTTGTTGATCCTGTTGGCCTCCGATTCGCTGGGTAGGCTGTTCATCGGGGGCGAGATAATGCTACCGGGATCGTCAGACTCGTCTTTCTTGTCCGTTGGCGAGGGCAGTGCCCGAGGGTCGAAGATGAGGCTCTCGTAAGCCGGCGGCGGGCCCGAGGTCACGAGACACGGCGGAAGAGACGCGGGCACTCCCTCTTCCTGAGTTCCCGTCGATCTCTCGAGACACTGCTGAAGAGAGACGTTAGAAGTATGAGTGAAACGTGAGAAAATAAAAATATAAAGAGCAAGAAATATAAACATAAAAATTTAATTTAAAATTATTAATTTAATAATTAATTTAATAATTTAATCTAAAATTTAATCTAAAACTATTAATAGACTATCCGCGTAGTAATAATAATAAACATTCGTATATATATATATGCTTTGTTTCTTAATTATATTTTTTAATGATTGACCAATTTCTAACCTTTTTATATTTTTCAAAAAATATGTTTAATATAAAAAATATATTTAATAATAAATAATTTCTAATATTTTTA
>NW_021849015.1:4121-37016 GCF_003651465.1 Formica exsecta | reverse complement strand
TAAATAATTTCTAATATTTTTATATATTTCAAAAAAAAATTTTTTATATGTTACTACAGTTACTACACATTGGTAATGTTATATTTTATTTCTTGTTCTTTGTGTTTTATCTTTATATTTCATTGTGTCTGTGAACTTCTTAAGACGAATTAAATAATTTCTAATATTTTTATATATTTCAAAAAAAAATTTTTTATATTTCTGTTATGTTACTACACATTGGTAATGTTATATTTTATTTCTTGTTCTTTGTGTTTTATCTTTATATTTCATTGTGTCTGTGAACTTGACGACATTCTTAAGACGAAGGTGCGAAGTATGCACGTTGTCGCATTGCAGTGCACAATTCCAGTCGCTGTTCTCGCGGCGTGTTTTTACATATAACATGAGGGCGTGGTTTCTACTAGATATGCGAATTTTTATTTAATTGTGTGTTGTGACCACAGAGAGGTGAGCGACTGTGAGAGGTTGCGTAAAAGGTCGGTATGTGGAAATAGCGATTCCGCGGTGCGCACGTCGAATAGATGGTATGATTTAAGAGTAGCTTCATGTAACATTACGCAAAGTGTCCCAGACATGTGAAAAGTATTTTCGGAAGAGATGTTACGGGATAAATGTGGATATAATTTGGAAAACGTCCAGCGAGACCTCATTATGGAAATTTTTAATACCGAAAATAGAGGACTGTGAATCAAACGTCAGAGACGCATATACGGATAACAGATCGCAGATATAGTGAAATATAAAAACTGAAGCTGTGCGCACACACTCTTACACACAGAGACAATAATATTAATATGTTTAAAATTATTTCTTTATATATACGTACACATTTTTTCCTTTCATTTTAACAAATGTTTAAATAAATCTAATACAGAGTTTGTAGTAGAGAAAATTTAATCAAATTTATAGTACATCATTTTAGAGTTAATAAAAATTTTATTTCTGACCTATTTGTCAAAATTGACATTAAAGATCGTGATTTCGCGACGGAGGTAATTTTCGCAATATCTACGATGAAAATAATCTTTCGATTAGAAATTCTCACTCACCATGGCGTGTGTATCCATGGTGAAGACTTCTAGACTATGAATGTCTGGCTCGGTCCTCCAATACTGCGAGTACTCCTGCGGTCGAAGCTTCCGCACGTTCTTGTGACAGCAGTAGCACATGAGCACCACCATCATGATCACACCGCTGATCATGGCGCTAAAAGCGAACCAATATAGACGATGTTTAGACGGTGCTTTTTGTGCAAAAAGGTGCCCGTGCGCCCGTGGGAAAAAGCGAGGCTGCTATAAAGGGCAGGTGACTGGTGAAAAAGTGAGCGTGCAATTTTACCCGATGGAAATTTTTAAACGCGGCTGGATATAAAACGGTTACTTTTAACACCTGTTACATTCTGACGGATAACTTTCCGCGGCGATTGGACAAAAAACCGTATATCGCAAAAATACTTTGAACATATCCTTATACTTTAACAGATGTTAATTTGAAAGATAACAAAACATTAATTTGAGAGATATCAGGATAACAGAACGATTATTGGTACAACATTTCCATGTTTTCAACATTCGTTCGAAGAATTTTATTGTGACAAGTAATTTAAAAAGCAAATAGCTTGTCTCTTTCTCTTTCAGTATATCCTACAATAAATAATGCATCGTTGCTAATTACGATAATTATTTATATTTAATATTTACTTGTAGTAAACTCTGTTATCTCAAATTTTTAAAGTGATAAAAATTTATTACTCGGAGATGTGTAACGACGTATTTAATTTCGTCTGTACTTCCACATAACTATATGCTATGACAATAGAACTCTTCCAATTATCTAATTTAATTCTACTTTGTAGAACAATATAACAATGTTATTAATATTTCGCAAATGTAGTCAGAAAGAAATTTCAAATATTTTCATAAATATTTTACCAAATGGTTAATATTTAAAAAAATGTTTAAGAAAAAAAATATATGGTATCAATGTAGTTAATATTCACACCCGATTTATTTATTTATTTATTTTCGTATGAAATATCAATTTCACATTGATATAAATAGTAAATTTGTTGCGAGGAGTTAAATATTCGCATTTTTCAATATTTAATCCATTTCTAATGTATTTATTATTTAGCTGTTATCTTTCGGAATAATCATTGAATTTTTAATCACTAGCTATCTAGGCAATTGTGTTTGTCGAGTGTGAATACAATGATCTAATTTAACATACGGACCACAATACATTAATATTAAGGGATTGAGAGAGATTAGGATTGCTTATCAGAAATGAAATCGACTTATGGAAGAGGCGCATTAATATTCGGAATTAAATGTTTAATATCTTTTGCTTTCCGAACCATGCTGTTAGCATTGGCCGGCGCGATTGTTACTCACCCACCAAGAAGAATGTTAACGTTGCCATGCAGATCCGCGTCGAAACGACCGCTTTTGCTGGTCGACGATGAGTCGTTATAATCCGGCAGGGCGTTAGTCGCATCCCCATAAACGCTGCTGCCGTTATGATAGCCATGGGCCTTTTGCACCGCGGCCATCACCGCTATCTTCTGCATTATCCTATTCTTATCGTTGTCCTATAAGGCCGATCCTAATCGCATCTCTTTCCGTTCTTCGCAAATAGCATCGAATAGCGGCTAATTAGCGTTGCTGAAATTAATTATCCCCCTCTAATCGTTATCAGTCGGGATAGCTTCAAAGATCAAGAGCAGGATAATCTCGATCCGTGCTACTCCGAGATCGCCGCTGATCGTCCCGAGAAAGAGTCTATCGTTTCCGGAGACGCCTCTCTTTGAAAAAACCCACCGGATGCATTCCTCTTTTCTGTTCCCCCCGAGCACGATCGATTTTACATTACGATCGATTAGATCGCTCGGGGGGATCTTTGCGGTTGAATTGGACCTCAGATCTGGAACATCGTCATTATTTTTACGAAATGCATAATTTTTATCTTTTAATAATTCTTGCATAATTGTCACTTTTATATCTCAATTTACCTGTTGTAATTTTTTAGATGTAGTTATGTATAAGAATGCACATAGCATTTTTCAATCAATTTTCTCTCTTCGCGCTCTAAAAGAAGTCAGTTATATTATTGTTATACCGGCTATACTATTTTTTAAAGGAAAAACGGAGAAAATCATATATTTCGTGCTTAATATGTGACAGCACACATTTTATTTTAATTTTGAAGATTGGAGCCTGACTTAAATTCTAGTTTGTTTATTCTAAGTTGATAATTTATGTATCAAATATTTTATTTATGTATCTTACAATTAGTATATTATTGAATACGCACATATATGACAAGAATGACGTTCAAACAAGCATTTAAACTGGCGTTAAATTAACAAGTAAAAAGCAACAAATTCGATTCGGAATAATGCCAATTCAATAGACGTTGTTTAAAATCCATGATCCGTATTATTGCCTTTGTTTACTGATGGCTTACCGTTAAACAGAGATACTTTTACGACGCGCTTTTGTAGCAGCAGATAAAATTCCCACGGATCGGACGTCACATCACTTCGCGTCGTGTCGCGACAATGCGATTCCGCGTGTCTCGCCTTTTTATGGAATCGAGTCGCGATACGATTCACGCGGAATTCCAATGCTCCAAATTGAATTTCTCATTGTACTCACGTGTAGTGTGAGGAACAACCCCGCGATCGCTTGACTTTACGGATTTCCGGCGGCAGGTTTACTCGCGCGTGAAACGCGCACGTCATCGTTTCTCCGGCATGTCGAATTTCGGCCGATAGCCTCGTCCTCTGTCAGAACTCGTCTCGTATAGTTTCCTTGTCACAATCTATAAATAAACGATTTCTATAGTTTCTTGTTTGCCAAACGAAAGATGATACCCATATAAAATTTTTTGATACCCATTCAAAAAATCTATTTTTTACTTAGAACACATCTAATATAGAATCTAGAACAACTTGTGTATTCTAGAAAATAATCAATTATTTTGTTATATATATGTATATATAATTAGTTTATATATAATTAATTTGTTAATGGTTGGTTTTCGGACCCACGTTTATTAAATTTTTTTTCTTTGTTTTCATCTCTAGAATATAATGTTAATGCTTGAAATGTTTTTGGAACACTCTGTATATAACAATGAATATATCAACGATGTACATCAATAACGAACCGTTGGAAATATTTTTAGTTTTTTAATTTGTTCATTAATTTTGATGCGATTTTTATTGTTATTTTCTCTATAACAGGACATCAAGTGTTTACTTATAAGAATTTCAATTTCGTTGAATAAACTTTGCAAATTTCAGAGCAAGTGCGTTAACGAAGTGCAGTTTCTAGCTGACGGAAATATATTTCGAAATTGATAAAATAACGTATATAATATTCTATTTACATTTGTTTATCTTGTGACGATGATTAAAAAAATATCATCAGAATATTTCAGAGAGAATATTCCTCTGGGAGTCCTTCCACTTTCAGACAGCGATCGATACTCATTTTGAGCCGCCCGATACGATAGTTAATTTCAAGGATAATCCACTTGGTGTTAATTTATTAGACCGTGGCTAAAGTATTTTACGCGAGCATGCGCATATAAAGATCGAGGAAAAGAGAATTTTAAACTTTAAACTTTATCCAAGAAACTTTCAATAAGGTTTTCTCGAAATAAATTTCAAATCTTTAATTTATTCTACAGATGTATAATATATGTATGTGTGTGTATATATAAACCAAATATATCATTAATATAAATTATTCTCATTATCTTATTAATATAATGTTAGCATATTAAAATTTTTTGTCTAAAATTTAATTTGAGTTCGAGTTAAATACAATATTATAACGCGAGGGTTAAAATTTATTGGTTTCTTACACCATTGGTAAAACTTAAAATCATCTTAAAATCGGTAAACATATATCGAATGTTTTGTTTCCTTTTCTCTTATATATATTCGTTTACAACGAGTACATAAACATTACTTACATAAACAAACGATAGAAATATTTTTAGCTTATATTCTCAAGACAACGCGTGATACAATTTTTCTGTATTTTTTACACATTTGTGAGAGACGAAACGTGCGTTGATTAAAATGACTCACCTTGTATATAGACACGGCTAGAAAACTTGCAACCGCGCCTTTACTCCACTTTGCGCCACTCTGTTTTTTTTTTCTTCGTTTCTTGGCAGTATAGTATCCGCATTTCTGCCTAGCGCATTAATGAATGCTGCAGCCGGATGTGATAATGCACGTCAAACTCTATATAGGAATATTTATTGCTTCGCGCGTATATACATTGTTAATAAAACTCAATTACGATTTTATTCGTATTAACATTATAACATTTATACATTTAAGCTGCTTATTTATCTGTTTTAATTGAAACAATCTACGAGACGGAAACGATCCCTATGAAATACTAATGTATTGAAAACACTGAAATTAAGTAACAATTGAAATATTAATTATGCACACACACGATGCAGTTTAATATAAATGTAATTTAACAGAAATTGAGAAGATATTTTTGTTTGATATTAAATGTTATAAATGTTTATTTATATTGTGTTATTTGTATTATTACATTATTAATTGTTTAATCGAAATTAATTTATCAGAAAAGATACGGAGTTCAATTTATTTCAACGTGGTTTATTTTTTTAAATCGATAATGAGTATAGTTTGCTGTTGTACGATGACATCATGTGTTCCTTTATGCGACGAACTAATCAATAACGACTATTAAACTTATGCCTTCGGTCATTGCAGAGAGAGAGAGAGAGAGAGAGCATAGATAAAAGATGGTATAACCCATATAAAGATGGTAGAATCATTGCTAACTCGTACTGAATTTTAAGTAATTCTTGGCCGGGTCTAAATCAATACTGAAAACGTGCGCATAAAGCCGCATGAAAACTCGTACATCGTATATTCGAGAGATGAGATCATTGCAAATTGTATTATTCCAGACTTTATAATGGGAATGTATGATGTTTGTTGCAGATTCGCGTAAATGAAAGACGTTAGATGAGGAAGTTTGCGAGATCGCCCGAATTGCAGGTAAGTCTATGATGCAAAATGATATAAACGAACAAATGTGACGTAATTTATGTTGATATAAATATGTTTAATTAAAAAATATTATATAATAATTGTTTCATAAGATGCACGAGCAGAAACTTGGCTCTATCAATTCGCAACGTAAGCATCTTTGATCTAATAAATGAAAGACACAAATTTTATTTTTGTTTTCTATATATCAACGATAAATTTTAATGTAAAAGAGATGTGATTATATGTAACGTTTCTGATATTGTATAATGCGATACTTTATATTATTAAATTATTCCAGTAATTTTTTTATTTGCGCTTTGTTTTTTGATTGTCGGCAGTATATTAAAAAAGTCAATTGACAAGGCTAATGATCAATGATAGATATTGTTTAAATTGCATATTATAATGTTCAATTATGCACTTTGATTTGCATTATATAATTATAATCATGGACAATTATCTATCATATTACATTAATATTTCGATACATATCTGTCTATTTATTCTTATTTATCTAATCGAGAGGAAAATTTCCATTTAATCGTGCTATTTTTGCTTGAAGCAAAACTAATTGACATCTCATTAAAACAATAGTATTCAATAGATACAACCACTTTAATATTAGCAATATTGTTCCACGTATCGATCTAATCAATTGTTATGGCAAATTATCTTCTGCCTCATTCGGACCTAGAATTGCCGCTATTCAGCTGTGCGCATTTAACCTAATCAACCACCCATGCACTTGCTTGATTATATGAGGAGGCCACGATGTCACGCGATATTCGACCCGGCGTTAATTTTATTTAGATTGTCTGCAATTGTGTAACACTCTTTACTCAAAAATAATGTTATTATGCTCGTATAAATATTTACAGATGATTGCTTTTACATCTCGATTTGGAAAAAATTGATTTCTTCCGAGGAATATTTAACTGCCAATTTAATTGTTCATGAAGAGTATAAGACTTATATTTCTGAAATTTTAATTCATCTTTAATTCTCGATTATTTACAACACAATTATTGAATTAAAATAATGATTTTTTTTTATCTATGATAATAATAATTAACTATTTGTGATAATTTGATGACATTTTCCTGGCCTCCCCTTTCATATATTTTTAGAAGCTATTTATAACTACGCTAGTATGAGTTCTTCAATTTCCTTACTTCCTAATTCACGAGATATCAGTGTCGTATATACGAACGCTTCAATCGGGCTTTCTTGCTAATCGACGACCTTGGCTCACATCGGCTATACTTGAGCGCGATATTTTCTCACGACGTAGTACCGTATTTTGTAGTTGTTATATACATGCATTTTACGATTAGATATTTTAAAGGAATTTTCGCATTTTTATAATTATTCAAGGTCGTCGAAATTTCTCGATATGGATCGCAGAATTCTGAAATGTCAAGATGATTGACATATCTAATCTTTTATTACTTGTGATAATAATATAAATGGGAGATTGTTCCTAATTATTTTTTAATTAATATTAATTACTCTTAATTACTATTAATTTTTTCCTATAGAATATTTTGTGTAATTAAATCTATAATATATATAGCGAAATATAGGAAGAGGCAATAAATGATTCGAAGATCATTACACACACGTATCATTATGCATTATTAATCATACGGTAAATGGAGTGCAAAGCGTTAAGGATACGAGAGATTGTTGTTTCCCAAGTATTAAGGCGTCTGCCGAGAGTTTGTATTAATCATGGAACGTTCGTAACGCATCCGTTCTCTTGATCCACTTCTTCAAGTCAAGCCACTCTTTAGTACGTTCAGCAACCAAGGCAGACTCTTAACAATATCCGGAGAATCGGTCGTTAATATTGATTTGTATCTTTATGGATACTTGTGAAAAATACCGTCTTCATAATATTCATAGCTTCTCGTAGCATTCATGCAATATACGTTCTACGCATTTGTAAAATCACGAAAAAAACTAGGAAACAGTTTAACAAGTTTTTTTTTTAGTAATAACGAAATAATAATTAATTAAATCCCGTATGATTTTTACATTATTTCACACAAAACTGCGAAAATTTACAGAATACTCGCATCATTAAAATGTTGCCATTGAAAGGAGAGAAATGTTCTTGATTATTCACGATTTCCTCCGTGCATATATTTTATAGCTTTCGGGAACGGTAAAAAATCATCAATGACACCGGCCACCGTGACGTAGTGTCCCCTTCTAAATGAAACCCACCGCATCTTATGGGCCACTTCCTCTTGGTAATGACCTAGCGACATTTAGCGACGTTAACCGCATTAAAGCCGTAGCTACATAAAACTCTCTTTGTGTGCCATTACTTTCGCAACTTTTCCGAAGGCCAGCGGAACTCTCGAATTATTCACCGGAGTGTCCCTGCGCACCGGCGACAATACGAATTTATACATGTCAAGACTTCTTCGATCGTGGATGCATTCGTCTCCAATTTCGCCAAATTGTTTCGGTATACTTTCATGTTACGCATTCGTCGATGTACGTGCCGATCATTCGTTTTTCATTCGTATCGGGCATATTGACATGACAGTTATCGTTGACGTGACATCATATCGTATACTTTTATAACACGGTGTATTATAAAGACACTGCACCTAATGGTAGGATCGATGTCGGCTAAAACATCTAGAGCCTCAAGTATTACGCATGTAATGTTTTAACGTCGCGATCTTTAAACATTCTTTATTTATATAATAATCAGTATGACAATCCAGGAAAAAGAACTGCATTTTTGTTAATTAAAATTAATTGATTTTTTTTTCATACACGTAATGGATACTGTTTGACATTGACATTACAGTTTTTAATGTTTTATTATTTTAATTGACTCTAATCTTCTAATTTAATCAATAAGATTTTATATATATATATATTGTTTCTTTTTTAATATAATTTTTCTAATGTATCCAAGTTAGTAAATAATGTAATGAAAACCACATAGATATTTCATATTACATGAGCTTTGTAATTAGTGGACTAATTAATATTATCGAAGTATTATCTCAACTGTACAAATGGCATGAGTTCTATTACAAAAATTAATTAGATTTACTATATAAAAAGATTATATATATACATATATATATATTTATATGTATGTATATATAATTTTACTCTTTTTAAAATGTATAATTTATAAATTTCTTAAAAACTTATAAAAGGTTTCACGAGAAGAAAGTAATTAAGTAAATCTGTCGTCGCAATCATTGGTCTTGCACGACAAATTCTCAAAGTTGTCTTTCTCGAGTTAAGAAGTTCCATTAATTTGTTCAATTTTATAATAATTAGACTTGAGAACTTGAAGATATCTTGACAGTTTCTTTTTAATATAGGTACGAGGCACATTTTACATGCATATGATTTTAAGACACGTCAAGAGTTTCTGATTTAAATGAAATACTTTAACTTCTCTACGGAGCTCTCGGTAGATTCGAGACCCGTTAATTCTCGAGGTTTTTATTTATTCTTAAGACACAAGGGTGAGTTGTAAATAAACGAGGACTGCAGGTAACTACAGGGAAGCGTATGCTCGCACTATCTGCGGTACGCTAATTGGAGTTGTCACATAATGCCACGGTACTCCAATTAGTTTCCCCGACATGATATATTGTACATAACGAAAATTATACACGTCTAGTATTAACTCGTATCGTGTGTAAATTTGACTCCTTAACACATCACCGGTGCATTTGATTGACAAAATCAATCTCAATGCATTTTATCGGAATGCAATGGAGAGTCGCGTTTATCTTGACTGCTCGATTAATTTTTTTTAAATTTGATGATATCACTTTATTTGCATACAAAATTTAAAAGACAAGTCTCTTGCGATTTTCGTACATGAAAATAAAATTCATTAACACTATTTTAAAGATTATCCGATATAATTGCTTCGTCGCTTCTAATTAGCTTTAATTAAAACGAATAGTTGTAAGAAAGGTAATATTACCTTGAATTAATCGAGCACGAAGACTTTTTGAATTAAGTTTTATTATGGTATATTGTACCTGCGCGTTTCCTAATCACGACATTCACGCAATGTTTCACTGATTAAAATAGACTTATCAATTAAATAAAATCATAATTTCCAATTTAGAAAATCATAATATCATTGTTTATTGTTACGCTGTTTTTATAGCGTTATCAAAATGCTTTTTTTTCTGGACTGCTTTATCGAATAAAATTGATTATAAATTAAACAAAATTAAAGTCCTAAATTTCCAAAACTATAAAACAAACGAAACTATTGTTATCACCGTACACTATAACAGTGCGTTATCAAAAAAATGTTTTCACTTCAGATTCAATATTCCATTAATTGGTCTACTTTCAAGGTTCAAAAATCATGTTATAAACAAAACTATCGTTATCGCGATATTTTAGAGCGCTTCGATATATCTCCCGAATAATATATCTGTCTCTTAGTGAGACAAAACAAAATTTTCAAATTGCAAAAACATGTGGTACAAACAAAATCGTACTTTTAAATAAACCTGATGGACATATGACATCGAGCGTTCTGCGTGATTGTGTGCGTGTATCGATTAAAGGACGCGTCGAAGGTACGTGACATACGTGTACGTTACATATATAGTCTACGGGCTCTATACATAGATATATAGAGCTACGTGTGGGTGCCTTTACTGATGCTGTAGTTGTGGGTGGGTTCGCCCTCGACCACGCAAAACCACGTCGGCCTTTTTTTCTATTTTGTATCGAACGCCTCGACTCTGCTGGACGCGCACGATTCGCGACTCGGCCCAAGTCGATCTTCACAAGATAATACCCTTGGAACTTTCCTCGTAAAACTCGATGATCGGAAAGAGCTATAAACGACTGCTATAGCGATCGCAATTGAAGATTTGAGAGAAATATTAGTCGCCAATATTGCAAGAATCATCGCGAAAGTCAAGTCGTAAATTAAAATAGATTGGATATTATTGAATTATTATACGCTATTGCGAATGTTGCGCTCGAAGGGCTTGTGGTTGATAACATGCTAAATGAAAATTAATTTTGTAATTATTGAATAAATATAATCACTGAGGAACCACGAGAAACAAAAGTTATATTTTCGCTTTTTAAAATTTGATAAAAAAAGGAATTTCTCATATATATCGAATGGTCACACAAAACAAATCTGAATCATCTTTCAATTATTTCTTCTATATGACAAAATATTATTGATTACTCTCATTAATGTGAAAAGTAAAGATGCAAAAAGGCAAGCACAAAAGTAAAGTTAGATTTGCAAAAGCTAGTAGTTCAATAATATTCGTTAATAAAGTTTTGAGATTTACTACAGCTTTGAAGCTTTTTTTATGGAATTATTAGTCCTGAAAAAATATTGTACTAAATTTAATCCCGACTATAATTGGAAAGTAAAAAATATGAGCCAAGAAAATATATCATGTGCTTCTGATTAAATGACTTAGCATTACTGCGACGAGTTCGTCGATCAAATTAATGAAAATGTATAATTGATTGTAGAATGACATGTACCACATAGTTACTACTTTAAATTTTTTAATATCAAATTAGTGGAAAGTAATTTAGTAGATATATTCAATAAATTATTTTTATTCAAATATTTAAGAATCAATAAATAAAATGTATATAAATTAAATTAAATTTATGTTCTAATTTTTTCCATTTAATTTGAATCTTTTATCGTTTGATTCTGTTTATTTTGATCACTCTTTATGTGCTCACGTCTTTTATTAGATTTATCTTTTACTTAGATTTATCTCTTATTAGCTGTATTTTTTATTAGTAAGATAAAAATAGCTAGATTATATATCGCACCATTTCATTTCATTTCATTTTTATTCATGTTCATTTTTATGGTTTCATTTTTATTTTAGTACTACTCTAGCAATCTTAATAAATCATATACAATATAATCTCAAATTAATCATATTTTTCTCCAATTTTTGTTTGTCTACATTTAGACGATTATTTAATTTAACTCTTTAGTGATAATATTCTACGATGTCAACAAAGTTTATCAGTATTTTGATTAGCGAAAATTATTATTACGCGCAATAACGAGAATAGCAAATGATGTCCAAGTTATACTATATCTTGCGATTACTGTAGATATATAAATAAACTCGCAATCAATTCACTGCCATTTTTTCGCTAAGAATGTTTTTCAATAATTGAAGCATCCGACACCGCTGTATGAAATATCGTGTCAATTGTACTTCCGTATTTGTTGCCGCGACATCAAACATTGTACATAGTACACGCACTTGTAACGATTTGATTGTATCAAGTATTTAAAACGGTTCTTGAATAAATTTCATAACGCGATAGTTAAAATTATAGTACCGTCAGGTTGTCGTGATCGTGAATGTCATGAGATTTAATGCCACGTGAGGATCCTTGGCAAGATGTGACTTGCCACAAGACGTGCGCCAGCATATCATTTTATAATCTAACAATTGTGACGAGAGAATGACGTCATCAATGTGTCGGTATTACGCGTTACTTCGGAGATACGGAGAATAATTTTAAAATCCTTATAAAAGCGGAGATGTATGCGACGTCGCACACACACACAGATGCTGACGACCATTGCTATGCGATGTCATGTTCGCGTACGCAATAGTAGCTGGATAAATATTTCTGACATATTTTTGTTGATATTATGAAAAAGATAAGGTACGCAAATTTTTTAAAGTATTTCGATTATTTTGTGATTAATGCGAGAAGCGGAAGTCCGTTTAAAGTCCGAGAATTAATTGTTATTGATCTTGGACATTGCTAATCTCATGAGCTTGTATAGGATTAAGAGGATGTGAATTCGAATTCGTATTATTTACATTCTAATAAACATAATTAAATTAGGCGAGTGGTGATTTACAGTTCCCTTCCTTCTGAATATTAATAGCGGTGCTTTAAGCGTGCCAAATGTGACCTTTACATAGGGTGTTCAAGGTGATAGTAAAGCACCTACTTGAAATTTTTTATCTGAATATTTTGTAGTTTTATTATCTAATCGTATCAGCTATTTTATTTTAGAACTAGATATCTCTCACGAAATGTTGCTATTATTAAACAACCCCTGTTTAATATTTTATATTTCTTAATCTTTATTTTAACGACACATTTTGTCAACTTATAAGAGAAAATATTATCGATGAAAGAATATTAATATTAATTATTAGTTGATTTAGTGAATAAATCTAAAATAAAGTTAGCAAAATATACGTTGTTTCTTAATTCATTTACTTACCAAAAAAATTAACAAAGCATTTTGTCAATTGAATGCAATGTTAAATTTTTCTAATTTATCTTTCCTTAAATAAAGTTGATCTAAATTTGATTTTCTGAAAAATTCAACATTAGTTTTTTTCACGAATTATTCAAAAAAGCTTCTAGTTAACTCATCTTCAATTTTTAGATATTTTTCAGCTGTAAAACTAATCTTCTCGGATTGTTCAAAAGATAAATCCATCCGTCAGGTGTTAGCTACATCGCACCCTTCAATTTCACTCGATACTTGTTTGTCCCGTGACAAGTATTAATTTGCCAAATGAAACCAACCTTTTTCTCAGTATACGACAAAGGCTTGGTCGATCAGTCGCTCGCCAAACACCTGCGATACCGTTTTCCCTGGCGATCGATGGCAATCCTCGCCGGTGTCCATTCGTCCAAGTTGATCACCACGACGACGACGACGACAGCGTCGACGGTGCGACGCCGCCGTGCGTGACGCGCGGCGTCGACCGCGCGCACGGGGAGGCGAGACGTTGACGACGATCCCGTTCTACGTCGGGCAAATTCTGTGTCCGGTCCGTCCTTAGTACCGTTCCGTCGGCGACTATCGGCGGCGACGGTCATGGCACGTTCGTTGCTTGGCTACGCCACGCGACTCGCGGCCAGGCACGGCATTTAGGTATAGTTCACGTGTGCCGGAGGCACGAACAACGGAGACCGCCGTCGCTCCCACCTTCTTCGACTTCGTCGTCCGCGTTGCGTCACACTCTCTCGACCACCCTCTCTCGACTCACCCTCGCCGGCGCGCCTCTCTTTCTTTCGCCTGGAACCCTCTTCCGTTACCACCCTCATTGCTCAATAGAGAGTAAGAGAGAGAGAGAGAGAAAGTAGGTTTTATATCTGCTTTTGTACCGGCGCGGCGGTAATGTTAAACCACCCGTTCGCGTGAGAGTGAATTTCGGTCAACGTGGTTTGGTGCGGTGTTGGATTGTCAGTCTCTCCTCCGTGGTCCCCGATGTCGTCACATAGGTATCACGACGGTATAGTATTTCATCTGAGCGAGTGCCGTGCGAAATTCAAACGATCTCTATCGAATTGAATTTTTGTTGTGAAAATTGATGTGGTTTTATGCGAGGAGTTGATCTGTGCGGTGTAGACAGTGGTCTAGCGGTATAGACAGTGTGCACTTGCATCGTTTAGTTTCTCGCATCGTCGCTCTCAAGTCTGTTTTTAGAAAGTGAAACCTATAACGCGAGGAGAAATCGAATTATGAAAAATTAAAAGCACACATCCCTATTATTTTGACTTTTTAATCGTCTTAATTATAATTTATCGAAATGTGTAGTGAAGTTGAATATTATTCGTATTATTTTATTTTATTGTAGTAATTATTAAAGTAATTATATATTATTTTATGATCCAAGTAATTATACTTAATAAATATAATTTTTATTAGTGTTTTTTTATTATATCTTTTTTAATTAGATATATATATATATAACGCATGTAATATCTATTTTTAATATACACTTTTTTATTTTTATTTTTTAAAATATATTAATATCTTTAAAAAATAACAATTCGTTGCATTACAAAATTCTGCTTGTCACCTTATACAATATTTATCTCAACCTTCAATGCTTAATTATTTATGATGAAGAAAATTAGTTCTATGCGACTATCTAGGCTACATATTTTAGAAATACTTATATATAAAAAATATGTAGCATATATATCATTTTTTTTTTTTATTAGAACTTTCTGTGACCATTCTTTTCCTTTTATATACCACGTGAGTTTATTGAATCCACTTTTTGGTGGTCATGTGATATCGATTAATCTGCCGTTAGTCGCGATCGATTTTTTCGGGTTTTATACTGTTCTATTTCGCTTAGCAGTCTTGGCTTCGTGCATGAATGTCATTAGAGCTGCCTAAATGCAAAACACGTTAGGTATGCACGCGGAATGAAAAATAACAGTGCACGAAAATTGTTAAAGCCAGTCTTGCTTCTCTTATAACTGCCATGCTCGACGCGGTAGACTTATGATTACGACGGAATAAATTAGCATGTAGAACATTGTGACTCATTTCGGACGACGGTATCGAAATCTAAAGTGCCTATTCCCCGGGGCCCAGCACCGGAGGTGCCAAGTGTTGTCTATGTAGTAATCAGAACCGTAGTACCGTCTAGCCCGCGTTTCATATTTCGAGAACTGAACCAGCTAAGCTTAGAGCTTGGCTCGTCCAAAGTGTATTTCTGTGCAATTCGACAGGTGGTCCTTAGACACCATCACTTACCGTGATAAGTAGCAACACTCGACGACGTAGCTTCTCTTTACGATGCAACGAGAGCGAGGTCAAAATAAACACTCGGTCACCTCAGAAATGTAGCACTTGCTAATTGAACGTGACCCTTTTTGAAAAAAAAAAAAAAAATGAGATTGTATTTCTTTAATAAAGAGAAAAATATAATATGTATAATATAACATAATAACAATATATAATATAACAAATATGATCTATTTTATAATTTAATTTCTGTTTTATAGTTTAATTTTTACTTGTATAATTTTCAAGATCTATTAACTTATATATAATATCTTTTGTTCTTCAATTTATTAAATTTTGTCGCGTGGTTTTTGTTTTTCAAATTTGACTTTATGTTATACATCTGTTAATTGCTTTTTGTGCCCTTTCTAATTGTTGTTTGTAATAACAATGAATGATTGATTCTGTTATCAAGAAAGATAGATTATTCATTTATATTAAATTAGATATATATTTAATCTATTATTTAATTATTTATTATATTTTTCATTATTTCGCATTAGATATTTAATTTTACGTAATTTCAACGTGAAATTTTTTTGAACTTTTTTATTTCTTAGCGATATTAAAATCTTTATTAATCGCAGAGATTTGCAATATAATTCGATTACCGGAAATACCGCGAAGTATTGCATCTACGCAAATTTCCTCAACGTATTTACATTCGATAAAGGGAGCCGGAACATCGGATGCGTCTCGAGGATCGCATCACGAGGGATGAAAATCTGCTTGGGTTTCCGACGGAAATGTAACATAATATTGGAAAGGCGATGCCTGGCAAAGGTCCATAAATTCTCGTGGGATCATAAAGCGGGAAAGCAAGCGCTTTTACGCGCGTTCATTTACGTCCGAAACACTTTCGCCGCCGTCTTTCTCGTCGTGTCGGCCCGATGAAAAAGAACAACGCGTTTTCCCCGCGCCAGAAGAATCACCGGAAATACGCGGCAAACATTTCCTTTCGGGCGTCTGGTCTCTAATCTCGAGGTATACATACCGTGCCGTGTCTTTATGCAGACACGCTTTCCACGTAAATCACGTCTTATCTCTCACGTGTCACCATCTGGGGATTCCGCAGTAGGAAGACACATCTATATTCCTGTTGCGCTAGTAAATGTGAGCCATTATGTCTTCGTGTCATATTGAAATGTAAAAAAAGAAAATGTTAAAACACGTACACCGTGATGTAACCGGAAATAAGAATGTGTATCTACGGTTCGCGTATAATAGGTATTAATTAATAATCATTAAATATGATTACATCACTAAATTGAAATGAAAATAGAGAAAATATGATTATATAACTTGTATATATTTCTAAATATCTATAATTCTAAGTATAAGCTCATCTCTCTGTCTCACGCATTAAAGCGATTTAAACTATATAAAAAATATTTGAAATAATCGGTTATGTTAAATGCTAATCAAAAATGAGAATAAATGCGAAAGAAGTTTGCATTTTTATCGTCGATAAAATTAGCATTTAGCATAACCGATTATTTCAAATATTTTTTATATTTTTCTATTTTTATCGCCGATAAAAGTGCAAACTTCTTTTGCATTTATTCTTATTTTTGATTAACATTTAGCGTAACCGATTATTTAAAATATTTGTTATATGATTTAAATCGTCTTAATGCGTGAGACAGACAGATGAGCTTATACTTAGAACTATAGATATTTAGAAATATACTATATATAAGTTATATAATCATTTTTATCGTCGATCAAAGTGCGAATCTCTTTCGTGACCTACTCACCGGTTTACGGAATCTGACCACGGGGAAACGATAAACGATTTAGGTGTGAGAGATATCGTTATCGTTGCCTCGTTTGCGGTGAAACGACAGATTCGTTTCAATCTAACGCGATCGTTCGATTCGCGAGTTTTAGCAACCGTAC
The DNA here is from genome assembly GCF_003651465.1 of Formica exsecta. Taxonomy (NCBI): domain Eukaryota; kingdom Metazoa; phylum Arthropoda; class Insecta; order Hymenoptera; family Formicidae; genus Formica; species Formica exsecta. Next base: position 19,479 of record NW_021849015.1, on the reverse strand, counting down.
CCGCAATTTTTCCCGTTTCGTTTATTTGCAGACTCGCCAGAATGGTGGGTAGCATGCCCAGCGGATGGATGAGGAGGGTTCTCCTCTTTCTCGTCCTGATGACCGGAGTCTTGCTAATCGCCATGTACGCTCATGCTCCACCGCTCGCATCGCTACAGCCGTTTGCGACTCGTCGGTGAGTAATTTCCGATTACAATTTATTTTATTTATTCTCCTTCGAACAGGTGGTTTGATGGATAAAAAAAAAAAATAATAATTGACGTTTCACTGAGGATGAGTCATTATATCTAATTGTAAAATAAGCCGTTAACGCATTTGTCCATATGTAGGAAAGTGAGCGGCTTTTTTTGGGCACCGCTATCTCATGCTTTGATGTATACTGACTTTTTAATAAGTTATAAGTATTATTTTTTTATGAAAAAAAAGTACCAAAACTTAGGGAAAAAATTGGAAAAAATTCCGATTTATAAGTAAATCCATGTGTGAAACGCAAAAGACGCCTTTTTAATTTTAGTGTTTCTTTAATTTCTACTAACGCGTGACCAGATTTATTTGCCGCGATATGTATTAACCCAGTGTCTTTTGATTATTTTCTTACATTGCATGTTTTTTTTATTTCGAATTTATTTCGTACACTCCCTCTCTCTCTCTCGCATCATCAACGCGCATCGAAGAAGACTAGAGGACTGGCAACGCGGTTTGGTTAATTACCTGGTGGGTAATGAAACCACCATCGGACCTGAGGAACGGCTTTACGAGTATCTGGAAGAGCCTAGGTAACGGACAGTTCCTGATTGGGGATGGAATTTTAAGCTAGACGAATTGTACCGCGTATTTCTGATACCTTAAGCTCGAATTCATCTCCGCTTTTGCCTCGATTGGTCTGTTTGGATACGTGTCTGGTTTAGAAAAAAAAATATTTTATCTTGAACTTTATTTTTATCAAATTACAATAGATCGAATGATTATACGTATACACTTGATTTTAAGTTGTTACTAAAAATAAAAATTTTTAATTTTTAAGGAAATAAGGGCATTTAAATTCGAAATTTTACAGAAAAAAAAAAACATTTATCTTTGACGAAAAAAAAAAATGAATTTTTCAAGTTTTGTAAGATAACATATTAATAATATTCTGTCTCTCTCTGTTTATCTATGTTATATAAAACTCTTAAAATGACTGTGTGTATAAATATCGAAATATATTATTCATCTACATATAATTTTAAAAAGTTAAACTTATTATATTTGGGTTATAATCTCGTTATATTCTTTTTTCTTTTTTCGAAACCAGTCACGTGCTGTATGATACCAATCAGACATCATTCTTCTAATTAAGACGCTACCTGGGTACGACCTACAACACGTCGATCGTTTCGTGAACAAATTCCCGAATGTCTTGAATTTTCGCGTGGGAACTCTTGTGTATTCCTTAGTCTTGCTCTTCTCACCCTCTCTTGCAACATCGCACCTTATTCTGACATTCATTCGTTTAATCTACTTGCCCGAACACGTCCGTCATACTAAGCGTACGCTATTGTTGTGCACCATTGTTTTCCGTATTCCGTGGATTATACTGTTTGCGCTCTGTGTTGCATCTGTCCCGACCCGCTTCGCGAACCCGACTTTCCCAGCTTTAATTCTGAAAACGACTCGCTTTTACTTTCGGAGACACAGTGTAGGTTTAGCTACAAATTTGAAAGATCGCGAAGAAGAGAAAAAATTGTTCGATAGTAAGAGCAATATAAGCTTAAAGTACTAACAATACACTGTTGGAAAATTTGTGTTTTCTTGTTAAAAAATTTTAACATTATTAAATTTTCAGCATATTATTGTTGTGTTAATTGAACTCTAATGTTAAATTATTAAAACAACTGAAAAGAAGTATAAAGATAACACAATGTGCACATACTTTTAATTTTACAATAGATGTTCCATATTATTAGTGACAGGATTTATTCGTTAAAATTTACGGACAAAAATGTTGATTTTATTCTACAATAGGAGTGAGAGTGACTACAGACTGTCAATAACATTTTTGCTTCCTCATAGAGGAAGCTTTGTTTCAGGTTAATTTATTTTGAATTACTATGAAGTTTGTACATTCTTTTTGTATTGAAATATTAACGTAGTATTAGTGTCACCATTTAACATATCTATATTATGTTAAATTAACATGAAAATTTGTATGGGCCGTTTGGGACACGCGATCTTAAATTGCATATATATTTAATTTAAGCCAAATTTTCCAACAATGTACTAACAATAAGTGAAACTAGCAAATAAGAGCCAAGGCGCGGTTATTGGTGCGCAAACTTTTTGTTGTTAAATTTCATTGACAAGTAGGCATTAAAAATTCTGTATAATTAGTTTAAGGCTTTACCAAAAATATCGTTGCTTTATTCGCAATTTCTTTTCGAGTTTCATTGAAACATTCGTTTTCTATCGCTATCTATAACGATGCATTTGTTCATTTTTCCGTAACTTTGGGCAGACGTTTTTCCGTTTATGATCAGCCAACTATTTTCCTGCGCTTCGTTCAGCGAATGTCGTTTCTCTCTTTCTCTTTTGCTTTTCGTGAGCATCTAATTCGGACAATCCCGACGATATCGTTTTTTGTACTCTTATTCGTCTTATCATTACAATGAGTAGCTTTTCATTTCTTAGAGCTACGGTATCATCAGTTTGGCCAAGAATAGAAAATGAATCGCGAAAGATGGATATGATTTTTTTTTTTTTTTTTACCAAAATGAGAAGATTGTGAAGATTCGCTTTCTTTTCAATTTCGACCTACGAAATTGTTTGATTAATATATTATTAAATGACACGTAATTTAATAATAAAATAGTGCTCATTTTAATTTATTATTGAATCTTTAAATAATTATTTTTAAAAACATTTCTTTTTATTAAAATAAAAACAAACAAATGTATACTATGTAATTTTGTAATTTCATACTTTGTAATTTTTTATCTTAATTATTTGTTTATAATGCTTTTAAGCTTTAATCTTAATTTTATAATTTAATGTTTTTCTTCGCATTTATTGTTTATTTTATGCGTTTAAATATTGTTTATTATCACCGCTGTTGAGGCAACGGTTTAATTATTAAATGTGAAATACAGTTGACTACAATAATTATTATACATAAATAATAATATCCTGTTTATAAAACCGGATACGATCATCTATCGCGATAAACTAAATTATTTAATCGTATTTTAACCCTGCAAAATGGAGCTTGGAAATAACACTTTTTACTGCATATTATTTCTTCTTGAATGTACCTATCATTTTTAACTCTTCTTGCAGAGATTGCGAACTAAATGTTTGTCGCAAACTCTGGATATTTAAAAAAAAGGATTATAGTAAATAACTACATTACTTGGTAATCCGTGATACGAAGAACAAATAAATGAATAAAATTTGGAGAAGAAGTAATTTACAAAAACGATTTCTTTTTAGAGAAAAATTAATCAATTTTTTATGTAAAACAAAGAATATTTTTTTTTGTGCCACACAGATTACCAGCCATCCTGTACATACATTATATCACGTAAAATATTGCGAGTAAATTGAGCCGACTTACAAACTCGATTTTTATAATCGTAGAACGTTTCAAAGTCCATGGTCCTGGGCGTGTGTGGCAAATCGATGCGAGAGGCGAGCAGTAAGATCCTCGAGGACGTCCTTGGCGACCTGCACCGCGCATTGCGGAGGGAACACTCGCCTGTTGTGGCCCAGACCGACTGGAAATATCATCCTCGGTGATGACAGTATCATCCTGCATCTTCAGCAAATCGAATTCGTCACTGTCAATACGAGCGACCAGGAGACGAAGGATCTGCTGGAGAATGCAAAGGATGTTTTCATCGGTGAGTATTGATAAACCTGACGGGAGAGAAACGTGTACTGGAACATCTCAAAGACGTTTATTTAATGGCAGGGAACATCAGAAGTCTGATCAAGGTGTTGAATGCCAAAAGTCGATCCGGTATCGACACCTTCACCATATACCTGAGCGCCGGTAATGCGCGGGGCACCACTCTGTCTCTGGATACCGACGAGTCGTATAAGCTGGAACTCGCATCGAAAGGGAAGATCTTGGAGGCAAGGATCACGGGAAAAAGTTATTTCGGGGTGCGACACGGCCTCGAGACTCTCAGTCAATTGATCTGGTGGGACGAGGCAGCCGGCAAACAGGGTGCTCTTCGCGTTCTCGCACGAGCCTCTATCGAGGACAAACCCATATTCCCTTATCGCGGCCTCCTAGTCGACACCGGCAGGCAATTCTTTCCTGTCGAAGAGCTCAAGAGAGTGATCGACGGCATGGCGGCTACGAAGCTCAATACCTTTCATTGGCATCTCACCGATTCTCAGAGTTTTCCCTTCGATTCGGCGCAATTTCCGGAGATGGCGAGATGGGGCGCTTACAGCGGCGATCACATTTACACACCCGATGATGTGAAGGATCTGGCCGATTACGCGAGGATACGCGGCGTTAGAATCGTCGTCGAGATCGATTCCCCGGCTCATGCCGGCGCCGGGTGGCAATGGGGTAAGTTTAGTAAAAAATCTTAAATTTTTCTAAATATAAAACAGAGAAAGAGAGAATATTAATATAATTTTATGAGATTTAAAATTGTTAGAATTTTTACATTTCTTTAGTACTAACTTTTGTTGACTATAATATTTTTATGTATGATGTCAGGTGCGGAACATGGTTTCGGCGAGTTAGCATTATGCGTAGACCAGCAGCCGTGGTCGTCATATTGTGGCGAGCCGAACTGCGGCCAGTTGAATCCTATAAACGAGCACTCGTATCGGATACTCGAGGGCCTGTACCGAGAGCTGTTAGATCTCACCGAGGTGCGCGACGTGGTGCATCTCGGTGGCGACGAGGTAAACCTCGAATGTTGGGCGCAATACGGCAACATTACCTTGGCAATGCAGGCGCAGAATATGACGGATCATCACGCGCTTTGGGCGGAATTCGAGGCGAAGATGCTGCAGCGATTGATCCGGGCGAATCACGATAAGGTGCCGAAGGCGGTGATTTTATGGAGCTCGCCGTTGACCAAGAGGCCATACATCATGACGTACTTCGACCCGAAAATCCATGTCATCCAATCCTGGGGTGGCAGCAACTGGCCGGAAACGCCAGACCTGCTGGAAGACGGCTTCCGCGTGATCTTGTCGCATGTGGACGCGTGGTACCTGGACTGCGGCTTCGGCAGGTGGCGGGAAAGCGGCGAAGCCGCGTGCGGCGAATATCGTACCTGGCAAACTGTCTATAATCATCGTCCATGGAGAGACTATCCGCCGCAGCAACTGCCTCTGGTGCTCGGTGGCGAGGCGGCGATTTGGAACGAACAAACCGGGCAATCATCCTTGGGACCTCGACTATGGCCCAGGGCATCAGCGTTCGCTGAACGATTATGGTAAATAATATTAAGTAGAAAAATGCTATTTTTAAGGAATATTTTCACGAGAAAAATCTTTTTCAGGAGTGACTTACCGACGAATAGTTACTCCACGGATGAAAACGTTTACACCAGATTGGCCACGCACATCGAAGTTCTGAACAGCAGAGGCATCAAGACAGAGTCTATGTGGCCGTATTGGTGTTCCCAGAACCCCGGTAAATGTCTCTGACCTCTGATCGTTAGAAATTCGCGAACTATCGATCAGTCGTCCCGCGAGTGCTGTACCTGCAGTACTGATAATCGTATAAAAACGGGACATCTTAAGAAAAGACGATGTCTACCGCAAGCCTTGTCGAAATCGATTTCGTTCGACGCGCAATTACATCGCGTATTCGTGATTCACGGGATTTCTCGATAATCGGCCCGTCGACAAACTTGACAATCGTTCCTGCTCGATAAATCATTTGATGCTGAATTTTCACTATTTGCGAGACACGGCAAACGTTGAAAAAGTTTGAGGCGTTTGTTGAACAGTATCGATATCAAATAATGGGTCAAAAATATCATTTATGCACTCTCTGCGTGTGTAATGTACGCGCAGATATGCTGAAGCTATGAAATTATGCAAGCGACAATAGTTATTGACAAGTTGTGAATTTAAATCAACATGTATTAACTTGAATATATGGTTTGTAATGTAGGACAATTGAATTTCTTTTGAAAAATGCTTCGGTGAGTTAGTTAGTTAGTTAGTTTTATAAACATCTATTTAACAAAAATCGCAGTCAAAGATATAAAAATAAAAAAGACGTAAAAATTGTTTCGATGAAATGCTTTCGCGATTATTGATTATTACGATATTCAAGTTTGAATTGTGCATTGAACGTAAATATCGCTTTAGTTTCTCTCGGTGTCTAAACAATATTTCGTTATTTGAAGAATAAGATTGATCGGGAAGAAATATATATCGTTTATGAATCACGAAATTACCAAGAGTATATTATGCAATTATTCATTATTGTTCTTGAGTTTATTTTATTTCATTTTTTTTTAAATATGAACATTTTTCATACTTTTTTTTAAGATTAGACAGCACAATAATTACTTTCCAGTATCGTATACTTTATTTTTCCCAGTATTGATTCGATGAATCTAGAATTCTGAATGATACTTTGCTATCAAATATTAATCATTTAATCATATTATACTGCACGATAATGCGTAATTGAGACAAATTGAGATAATTGCGCGCTGTGTTCTAATATCGAGAAATGACAAAATACCGTTTCGTTAATCAATTAGAGCGAGGAGAGCGTCCTTGAACCAGCGAATGATATCTAATAGAATATGACGGCGCATCGTTGCCTCATATGCGTTATTAACGCGCAAGAAGCTTATCGTCGCGTTATTTCTCGAAGTTTACAAATCTAAGATACCGATGACGAAGTACTATCACGATTACACGATAGCCTTGACGCTACGACGGCAGAAAGAAATTTTATATTGTGTAATTTAGCTTTCTAAATCGAAATTATATTATTGAAAGTATAAATAACAAATAACGAAGAAAACACACCATCGCCGTGCTGACACCATGATATGGTGAAAGAAAGAAAGAGAGAAAGAGAATGTATGTGTGTGTATCTATTTATGGTTGATCTGTATTACAGATTGCGTATAACACGGCCTATGAATTAAGGAAACACGAGTGATCCGCGAAAATTTGTAAATACTTTGTAACGACGTAGGGAGCAACGTATATTATTTAGATAGATATGTAGATAGCTGAATAGTTAGGCAATTAGGTAAATCGATAGATAGATATTTAGACAAATAAGTAGACAAAAAGACGAAACGTTCATGAGGAACGATGAGGGTATGAAGTAATAATGTAATGCAAGTTTAGAAAAAAAGACGATGGGATATCTGTACTTACTGATATCGATGGCTGTAAGAGGAGTTAATTCTCTTGTGCGTTGTGCAGATATAATATATGCAATTCCAATAACATTAAAGGTATTGAATGTCTATGTTAATCATCCTCGATTGTGATGCCATATGCGAAAAAATATATACATAAATAATTAGTAAAACGTATGGTAAAAGTTTTTTGTTTAATAAATTAGCACTTATTTTTTTGAATGATTTTGTGGCTTGTACCATGTTAATTATATATTATATTATAATGTTATATACTTTATACATAATATGCATATATGTATCATTATGTATAATTATTTTATTATATTATTTTATTCGTAATATCTTTATGACGTCATAGTGTAAGATGAATAACATAGACATTGAAGATCTTTAAAATTGCAGTTATATGCACACGGATTACTCCTCCGGTTATTTCTTATGTCGTGTTCGTTTTAATCGCGTGAACGAAACAGAGTTCGATAGATATGGGGGTAAACGTTATGTGCGTAACGAAAATGTTCCACGATCTTGTAAACAACAAAAAATTTATGGCGATTAGAACGGTGATATTTACGGTTCGTATACTTACGTTATGCGACTCTTCGGTCCGCAACGATGAATGCATGTAAATAAGACACAGTTTTGTGTGTATGGGTATGTGTGTGTGTGTGTATGTGTGCATGTTCTCCGAACTGATCCTAGAAAGATATACTCTGTTATGACGTGTCGCCTACACGGATTTAACATAAAATGAATTTTGAATACATCACACGTTATTCGCTTTATTTCCCATGAATATTATCCCATTTCCTTATTGAACATACGCTATAATATACGTTAAATGAAAATCTAGTCGCACGACGAGCAATATATAGATGTCATGAAGAAAAAATCTTAGGAAAAAAAAAAAATATTTTTTTAAATATATATTCACAAAATTTTTTTAAATATAATAAAATATTTTATGAAAAAATACGCGTCTCTCTCTCTTAAGAGAAAAATTGAAATACATTTGACATATCGTAAATTATAAACTCATCGATCGTTTGATACGTAGACGCGTCAAGGATGCACTGTTTTGACATTGTCATTGATCTTGTCACACATACATAATCTTTTCATCTTTTCTAACAAAAATTGTGAGAATGTAATATTTTTAGTATTTTGTATGTGTAAATTAATCAATTAAAATTAATATTTATTACTAAATTTGCTTTTATATTAGCTAAAAATAATTAATATTGATCGAAAAGCATATTTTTGAAAATTACATTTCGTGACATTCTATTATATTTCGTGAGATATTACTTATATTTTATATAGTTTATGCGGAAGTGAGGACAAAATCAGGTAATACGATTAGAAATTCAAACCGTCAACTTTAGCCTTTGAGCCAATATTGACGACGATTACAATCGAAAAGGTCTTTCAGAAATTAGTCATTGATGGATTATATTTACCAAGTAAGTGATTTGTTTGTATTCTCACAAAAACATTATACTGATAGCATGATGGATATTCATCATAAGCGAAAAAATCAAGTGATATGCGTTATAAAAAGAATGATGAAAATTCGGTAAAATGATGGAAAATACATTAAAAATTGAAATTTCGTAAATATTTGTTGCATTATAAAAATTTGATAACAAAATTTATAATAATCAAAAAAGTTTGACAATGCAATAAATTCGGTTGTTAAAATTTCATTCAATATATATAATACGTTTTCTTTAATTAACTCAAATAAGTTTTGATGTCATAAATATAAATCATTAATACATAATAATTCTTTTTGTCTTTCAACCAATTTATCGAAAAATTGTGATTATTGTTCTACCACTGATTTCATCTCGACTGTTTATTAATTACGTAAATTTATTAGTATTTATTTAGATAAAATTACACTTGCTTAACTCAATGTAATACACGCCATTTTTATTTACTAAATTAAATCAAACATTTTTTTAATTTATATATTATTTAAATATTACTTAAAATATAATTTATTGCAAGTATTTTTTAAATAGAGCAAAGAATTAAATACTAAAATTGTAAATTTTACAATACAATCGCAATTAAAAATTCCAAAATTTTTACTCAGGTGCAATCAGACACGTTTGCTCGGCAGACGATTGATTCGCCCTATATGTATATTTACTCAAGTTCGCCTCCTACGTCATTACAAGAGAAAGGTTCGGAAGGGGCGGAAAATATCATACACGTGCATGTGTGATCGTACAATGCGCAGCCGCCCGATTTTTACGGTGTCTTTTCTCTTGCCAAAGTTTCAGAAGATCCGCGATCGCGTGAACACGTAGATGTATATTCTGAAGAAAAGCAACAGCGCAGCTGTTATCGTAAGTAGTCCCGACAAAAAAATTATTGCGATCGTAATAAAATAAAATTGCAGGCGAGATAAAGCGAAATATATGTTGCATAAATCACGATGATAAAGAGATTAATGGTTCATTGTCAGATATAGCCCAAAGAAAGTAAAGAATGGTTTGGTATTATTTGGAGAGATACACACAGTAATACAGTAAAGAAATTACGGTTTACCGATAATAGCATAAGAATACGGAAAGAAATAATAGGTTTTATATTTATGCATCTTATTTGCGTTTTTCTCGATAATATCGAAACGATAAAAATTTGTCGCTATTGTTCGATTGGTGAAATTTTTTTTTTCAATGAGAGAAAGCCGCGGTTTCATCCTACATTCTATCCCAAGTCCAACGATATGTAACGGATAAGATTCCGTTATCATGATACAAACGTCATTGTCTAAAATTGATCCAAGATTCATCATTGACGTAAGAGATACGAGATTCAGAAAAATTTTCAAAAAGTTGAAACATCAGGATTACACACGATTATAATTCAAAATTATCTATAGAACTCTTCTTAAAAACTCTTTCTAGACGATTTATTAATAGTCTATTCGTGGTTTATAATTGTAGTATTTTATACAAACGGCATCGAAAATTCTAATAATAAGCAAATAAAATTTATCACGTCATAAAAAAAAATGCAACATTGAGAATAATAATAAAATTATCCGATAAAAATCGGATATGTTTGGGGAAAGATTTTTTTCACAATATATTTTACGTACGTTTATTTTAATTGATTGTAGCGTTACGTGTTATTAATCATACAATATATGCGCGTGACTTTAATTTAAATAATAATGCTTTGATTTAAATAATAATGTAAAGGACTAATACGATGTGTCATATTTTTTGCAATCGCGATGCATAGATTATTATAGTTCTTTGTATCATGAATGGAATGAATGGCGGAAGAGACAGAGAGAGACAGAGAAAAAATTTTGTCGAAATCGTAGAATCAGAAACAACATCTAAATAACAGATTTAATCGTGTTGCTTCTTTAGCATTAGAATGGGCGATGCCGAGATGGATCGTTTTTTATACGATCAAAAATCCAAATGCGAGCAGCTTCTTAAGGAAGGTAAGCCTCACTTTATATTCTGGGTAGACAATTGCTTAATGAAATTAAGATACGTATTTGTTGAAACAAATGCTCTCTCGTACATATTTACTAGATAAAAATTTCTCAACTTTTTTATAGTTTGAAAAATTCCTTCAAATCCGACACAAAAAAAAATTTAATTAAAAATGACAAGTAATTGATTATATATATAGTCCACTCGATTGTAGCATGGCATTTTTTTCAGACTAATAAAATTAAACAATCATTATTATCATACCATCAATCATTATTACAATTATATCAAGAATATTCACAAAATAGGTGTGTTAATATTTGACGGTATGATATCGGATGCCGCCGCCGGAACCGGCTCATCTGACGATCCAGCAACAATATTACCGATAAAAATTGTTAAAAAAAGAATCATAATTTTGCAGAAACGAATATCACCATCAACGAGGGCAATGGAACGAATATTCATCAATGTCCGGCGACTTTCGATGATCTGCTCTGCTGGTCGCCCACCAATGCACCGGGCACAGCGACCCTGCCCTGTCCACCTACCTCGATTATGGGATACACCGATCTGGCGAGTGAGAATCTGAGAGCACTGGCGGTTGCCAGCAAGATCTGTCTGGCAAACGGCGAGTGGTACCAGAACTCGGACGGCGTGTTCTGGAGCAACTACAGTCTCTGTGTGCTGAATAGAACGCGTTACATGATCAATGCTGCTGAGAAGCTGAATTTTCCGCGATGGTACAATGGTACGGCGGAGTATTTGTTACTGAATGTAAGTTTTTTTTCTCTTTTCCCTTTTACATTCTCTTATTGTCCAGCGTGTGGTCATTCGTTAATTTCACGATTTAACAAGTCGCTCCGGATTAACGAAGACGAATTTTACATATGTAAGGGGTAGTCAAATATAAACCGAATTTTTTCTAAAACTTTATCCGATCAAAATATTTCTAACGCAAACTTAAATCATTTTTCGACATAGTTTCCACTAACATCTAACTATTTTTGTCACCGGATTGGCAGTTTTTTTTTATTTCTGTCATAAAAAGTAGCAGGACGTGTTCGAATTTCATTGCGCAAACCAAATTTTTTCCAAAAAATTCTTTATTTGAACAAAATATTTCCAACTCACACCCAAGTCATTTTTCTACATAATTTCCACTAACATCTAAGCATTTTTTTGCCACCAGATTGGCAGTTTTCTTATTTCCGTATCATAAAAAATAGTGGGACGTGTTCGAAGCTGATTGCGCACGAATTCTTTCACCTCTTGATTATTATCGACTACTTTTTGGGTGTTGGAAATATTTTGATCGCATAAAAAGTTTTGGAAAAAATTCGGTTTATATTTGACTGCCCTTCGTACATTCATTAAATATAATTTCATAATTTATTAGATATGAGACAAAAACCTACTCGAATTATATTGTTGGTCATTAAAAAATTGCAATCCTATATGTATAAATATATAATGTTGCAATTTTAATGGCTAACAATGTATAACTATTTAATAATAATAATTGCCATAATGAACATAAATATTATTTACGAAGATGTTCTCTGTAATATTTTCATACCTTCAACATATAAAAAATGTACTGTTCATATATACGTACATAATTAATTATGACGGCAGAATTAAAATTGCATTCTATTATTATAACAAACACAAGTATGTATCAAATGATATTACTATTCTCTTTCTTTAATCGTAAAAATAAAACGTAATAATTTAAAATAAAATTTATTTATTTGTACGCAACGTATATTATAGTATTATCATTGTTACATGCTTCTGATAGAAATGGTTACCGATTATCAGAACAGTATCGCAAATTGGATATGGCACTTCGTTTACTACTCTAATCGTCGCTATGGTGGTCTTCTCCTTACTTAGGTGAGTGCGGCTTTTTCACGTAGATAAACGCACACATACCATCCCCTTTTCAATTTCATTGAGAGTTCGCGTTATCCATTCATTGTTAACACGTTTACCCCGTTACATAGGAAACTCAGGAATCCCAGAAATAGATTGCACATGCATCTATTTGTGTCCTTTATCATGAGAGCTTTCATGGCACTTCTAAAGGATTGGATTTTTATTGAAGGAATTGGAATGGCTTGGAACGTCGTCTTTGTCGATGGAAACAGTGCTTTTATCAACGAACGCAGTGTAAACGATATTGATTAATTATTATTACCCCAATAATAACGATTAACTATTAATATCCCGATAATAATATAATTATTTTTTCCCAATTATATAATTGGTTTTTTATATTAACATTTAACGTGTTTATATTTAATAGTCTCCAATAAAGTTATAAATTAATAACAAGATGAGACTATAGTCATATCAATTGCGAATTTGCATCGAAATATTTCTTTCTGTTCTAAAGATTAAATTATGAACTATATACTTCAAATTATTTGTCCATTTTCTTGTTTCTATCTTTTCCAAACTCTGTTGCTAATAATTCTAATTTTCATTAATCAATATTGCAAGATGTGGATCTGTAAGGCTATCACGAGTCTGTGGCAATATTTTATCGTGGCAAATTACTCATGGATCTTGATGGAAGGGCTATATCTACATAATCTAGTTTTCAAGGCGCTATGTGCCGACACCAATACAATAGCTCTGTATATTCTATTAGGCTGGGGTGAGCAAGATTTTGTTCAAGATTACGAAATCTTTAGAATTCTATCAGATTGTATCTTATTCAAATTTAATTTTGTTAAATAGGTCTTCCCATCTTGGTCGTAGTGCCATGGATTATAATACGCGCAACTATCGAAGACACTCTCTGCTGGACCACGCATGAAAATCCTTTATTGTTCCTTGTCATAAGAATACCAATTATTATATCTATTTTGGTATGTTAATTGTATTTTCACAAGATATCTCGATTTGAATTGTAAATATTCAAAATTATATATGCCATTTCCCTTGTTTAGTTCAATTTTCTGTTGTTTCTCAACATCGTGCGTGTCCTGCTTGTAAAGCTGAAGACATCAGTGCATTTGCAACGGAAAAAAATGAAATACAAGTTAGTTATATTAATTTTGATTAACTTTTCTATAACACGCGATATTGTAAAAACTTTTACAGTAATAGTTTCTTAATGTATGAACAATCTAATTGAAGAAGTATATATATTTCTCCAGTACTTATTAGACATATTCGTTCATTTTTAATATAGGAGATGGGCAAAATCGACTATGGTTCTGGTACCACTCTTCGGAATACACTATACTTTCTTCCTTGGATTATCTTATCATAAAGATTACAGGATCGAACTCATCTGGCTTTTTTGCGACCAGCTATTTGCGTCCTTTCAGGTACCTATTCATCGTAATACGAAAGAATTTATTTTTACATTGTTACGTAATTCACATATACACTCATGGTATTTACTATTCCAGGGTGCTTTCGTGGCTTTATTGTATTGTCTGCTAAACGGCGAAGTCAGAGCGGAAATGCGACGAGCATGGAGGGCTCGACGATCAAAGAAGGAAGTCGATTCCTTCATATCTGGGCATCGAGAATTACCGAAAAATTTGAAGGACGGAATCAATCGAAAGCAGCATCGATCAGAAGGCGATGACAGTACCAATTTCGCGAGTATAATCATGAAAAAACTATCGATTAAAGATGTTAAGTAGATTTAATCAACTGTGTCTCAATGTTAAATAAAATTTTATGTAAAATTTATGTATATATAATCTACTTATAAAAAATATTTACAAATATATAAACATTATAATAAAAAAAACCATATAGCAACTGAAAATCCACTTTTACAAAAAACATGTTAAATCGATATTCGCAAGTATTGTTGCTTCTTTTCCGCGATGCTAATTGCTTATCTCGATACTGCGCTGTGCATGTGCATTACTTTATATCAATAAAAGCCTGTCATGGCTAAACCGCATATTTGACAGTTCAAATATTTAGGTATGTATGTATAATTTTGATTTAATTAATTTTGAAAAAACGGGTAATTAGAGTTAATATTAAATAATTTTATAAATATGTGTGAGAGTGTGTGTGTGTGTGTGTGTGTGTGTGCGAAAAATTAATTAATTAATTAATTAACTCCATGGTTTTTGATTCGAAAGAACACAGTTAAAACTATAGGAAAATATAATAATTATAATAGTATTATGTACCGAAAAGTGTTTTTTCGGCTATTGACGGTTATTCCAAAACTTATGGAACGAATTACAATAACTTTAATCTCATTTGAAAGATAATTTAATTCTCTACAACTTTTGTTTCGGTACTTTTTGTTAAAAGACGCATACTTTCCCTGATATTTGTAAAAATGTAAAAAATAATTGTGATTTCAGAAGTTTTCGGGCGCTAACTTTTTAAGGAAGCATTTTTCGACCTATGTTTATAGAAAACTTTTTGTTCAGAATTAAATTATCTTTCAAATGAGATCAAAATGATTGTAGTTCGCTCCATAGGTTTTGAAATAAACCAGTTAATAACCAATTTCAAATGTACCGAAAAGTGTTTTTTCGGCTATTGACG
>NW_021849015.1:0-257 GCF_003651465.1 Formica exsecta | reverse complement strand
CTGAAAATAAAATTCAAATTGTATATTATTATTATATATTTTAATCTTATTTCTCTAGCCTTTTTTTTTTTAATGTCCTAATGGTTCCTATAGCCCTAACAATCCTATTTGCTGGCTGAACCAGCTGAGATTTGGAAAACATATCCCTAACCGCGTGCCCTAACCGCGCTCCCTACTCGCGTGCCCTAATCGCGCACCCTAATCGTACCTTATGTATCTCTTACTACGCATTTTGGCCAGTATTGGCTGCCTATTTT
>NW_021849014.1:0-802 GCF_003651465.1 Formica exsecta | reverse complement strand
AGAACAGTTGAAAAAGAATTAAAAATGACGACACGGGAGACAATATAAGGAGACAAATGATACAAGAAACAAAAATGAGTTCGAGATTGGCGATATTTTATTTTTAATGATACAAGAAACAAAAATGAGTTCGAGATTGGCGATATTTTTTTATTTTTACTGAAAAGCAGTAGAAACCCAATTTTTATTGCGTTCTAGAAACGTTTCTCTTAATTTTATATATCTTTTATTTAAAATGAATTTTAAACACGTAAGGTGACCTAGGGTTTCATTTTTATATTACTTCATTAATTTTTCCGTTTTGGATAGATATTTTAAGCAAAAATTAGAGTTGTATTCAATTATATGCAATAAAATATGCAAAATTTATGTAAATATGCAAACTTTTTGAAAATATGCAAAGATTGAGTAAATATGCAAAATATGCAAAAATTAATTCACATTAATTAAATGTAAATATTATAATTTCTCCATATTATTAGAGCTCTTGTAAAATATGCAAAAAATAACAAATATGCAATTTGCATATAATCCGAAGTCTACTGATAAATTTCTGTTTATGACTTTTTTATGTCAGATTATTGTAAGTGCCTTAAAAATCGTGGTGACCGTTACGAGGACTACCCTGTATATAGGGTGAGGAAAAAGTATGGAAACTCTGAAAAATTTCGAAAAATATAAGTTTTACAAAAAATTGTTTCGAATAAAAGTTGTGGGTTTTAAAATGATCTATTTACTGATCTTATCAGTCTTAATTTGACATATCTTGATATAAAAAATAAAATATCTCGTAAAATATTTA
>NW_021849013.1:0-1217 GCF_003651465.1 Formica exsecta | reverse complement strand
GCCAATTTGGCAACAATTTGTTATCAAATTGCTTACTGGGTTGTATTTAACTGAATGTCTCTGAAACTACAAATTTGTTATATGATGTTATATGATATTGATGTTATATTGACTTTTGAAGATATGTCTCATTTCTGCTGTCTTTGATACGCAACGAACAATAATCCTTATGCTGTACGTTGTGCAAATTGTATTTTAAACTGTATTACGTTTGTCTTTCAGAATTACAATTTTATTGTATTATTACATTTTAAATGGGAATTTGGACAAAGATTAAGTGTTGAACAATGTTTTAAATAATTTGGTTCTTAATGAGAAAGAAATTGTGTTAAAGTTTTAGCGCGCGCTTTTCACGCATTCGACCAAAAAAAATTATGAAAGATTTTCCAGCACGACTTAACCGCTTCGCGATAAACGATAATCGAAGCGACCATGTGGCTGAGCAGGCAGCGCTCAGGTCTTGTAAGCGCGGGATCGCTGGTTAGAATACCCGTGTGTAATTTTTTTTTGTATAATTTTATTTTTTTCGTTCCCAGAAACATTTTAGCATTAAATAAATAAATATTGCGCGAGTTTTTCATAATAACATAAATTGCTTTCTATAAAAAACAGAAGGAAATGAACAATGTTTAATTTAATCGTAAGAAATATGTTAACTAGTAAAATAGTAATTATATAAACAACAAATTCACAATGCCCTATAAATAAAAATATTTCAGTAGTATACAAAAGGGTACGTCCTGGACCGGATTTTTTTCCGCCACCAAAATCAACTAAAAACATCAAAATCACCTATAAAATCATTCATAAGAGCAATAAAATTACAAAAACAACGAAGGATGCTTACGAAGTGATTAGATCCTTCTTATTTATCCATTGGTTATGTGTATTATCAAAGCCTAACCATTTAACATAAACTTTATTTCCTTTTCTTTTTATTATTTTTTCAACTAAATAGACGTTAGAGGGAATTTTAGTTTTTTGTAGTTCTTGTTCATAAAAAGTTCCCTTAATCTCTTCACCTTTCATATCTTTAATATGATAATATGGAGGTATGTTTTTAAAAACTTTATCTATTACAAATATTTCAGTTGATCAATTAGGTGTATATCCTTTTTCAAACATATGCTTTAATTTATTAATCCTTACATAATCACCAACTTTAAATCGCATCTTCAGGTGTCTTTCAGGCGCATCCTTCGGACTTAGTCTTTCAG
>NW_021849011.1:19432-19851 GCF_003651465.1 Formica exsecta | reverse complement strand
TATATATATATATATACAGTGTACATATGTATATATGTATAATTTATTTTTATATTTATATATATGATATTTGTGTTATTCTTAGATTATCTTCAACGTATTGAGAGAATGTTATCAGACATAAAATTTGACATAAATAATCTTGTTGAGCAACATCAACTTATATCGACTAAAATAAATTCAAATGGTGGCAATCTGACACTAGAATGTCTTAGCCCTATGTCAAATGATGATGAATTAAGCAAATTGTCTTTTCCTCTGAAAACTATAGAAGAAATGGAATCTTTACAGAGTACGCTTTCTTCAAACGAGGAAAATTCAAAAGAACGTATGGTGAGTTACGTAAAGTGATATATATACATATTAACATATATATATATATATATATATATATATATATATATATATATATATATATA
>NW_021849011.1:0-764 GCF_003651465.1 Formica exsecta | reverse complement strand
CCTTCAAACTACGGATGTTATTAAACCCGATTAGGGGTGACGTGTAAACGTAGTCAGTGGTATGTACGCTGTATTAATCTATTTGTCATTTTCTAAGTCAGTGCTGGGATTTACTTGCACATTTCGGCCCGATTCCGTGGCTCACGCCTATTGCCCCCCACTCATCGCTCGTGCGTTAGCGACGAGTCGCCAGATACGCGTAACTAAGGAGCGCGACGCTTCGTCTCAGGAGCGTTCATATGTAAGAATGTCCAAATATAATAATAAGACAATACTTTTTTATAATTAAAAGTTTTTCTTCAATATTTTATATTTTATTGATATAAAATATTGAAGAAAAACTTTTAATTATAGAAGAGTATTGTCTTATTATTATATTTGGGCATTCTTATATACGGACGCTCCTGAGACAAAGCGTCGCGCCCCTTAGTTACGCGTATCTGGCGACTCGTCGCTAACGCACGAGCGGTGAGTGGGGGGCAATAGGCGTGAGCCACGGAATCGGGCCGAAATGTGCAGCTAAATCCGAGCACTGCATTAGGCTGTCTCTTCTCGCTGCGTGCATAGTAACGTAACATTGGGCTGTCTCTTCTCGCCGCGCGCTTGTAGGCGCGCGTATTGGCCGATCTCATTAATTAATATCTCATTAATTATTGCGAATTTCGCAAAATGGTAGAGTAGTTTTCTACTCGGTTTGACCCACTCTACCTGCCCACGAAAGGTTTTACGCGAACCACCGGACACCCTGTATATATATATATATA
>NW_021849010.1:0-928 GCF_003651465.1 Formica exsecta | reverse complement strand
TGTAATTATTTACAAAATTTACCAATGGATACTGTTTGCTTACTTTCAATTTGTGCATTATGTGATATTTTGAATACTGCAATGTTAAACCGTATTTCTTCGGATAAGATAGAACTCGTTGCTCAAGATCTGGCAGAATGTGCACCATATTTAAAGAAAAAAGTTATGAAGATATTAAATAATGATGATGAAGATAGTTCTTGAACAGCTGGATTAGCAAGAATCATAACTGTCAAATTAGGAGCACGTATAATGCTTAGAAGAAATTTCGATGTTAGCTTAGGTCTTGTAAATGGTACGATTGGTACAATTACATCAATTATACGTAGCGCAATTGACAATGAAGTAGAAAAAATTAAGATAATAGTGTCATCAGGAATAGAGCATATTATAGAACGTTTAAATGTCAAGTTTGAAGTAATGGATAGACCATTTGTTATAAAAAAACAATTTCCTATATGTCTAAGTTATGGTATGACTATTCATAAAAGTCAAGGCCTGAGTTTAAAACATGCTGTTGTGGAAGCTGGAAATTCTATATTCAGTTGTGGACAAGTATATGTCGTTCTTTCACGAGTGACTACCCTGAGTGGATTGCACCTTATAAATTTTGATCCCTCTTCTGTAAAAGCAAATGAGTTAGTTATAATAAAATATAATAGATTGCGAACACAATACAGGCCAGATCTTATACATATTAATATTTTGAAACAACGTGTTCACATAATTCGTGATACAATTTGGGCAATATCATCAAAAAATATCTTGGAATGTCAAGTTAATGATAAGGATATTAATGATTCTACTTTATGGCATATAAGAGGACTTCCAAATGTTGAGAATATATCTTGCTATGCTAATGTTTCAATTCAATGTATACTTAATTCTTCTATTCTCAGAAAATTGTTGCTTCGTCTTGAGCATAGAA
>NW_021849009.1:0-4699 GCF_003651465.1 Formica exsecta | reverse complement strand
ATATATGTCAAGCGTTTGCTTTGGGGACAAAATGTCGGGCGAATGAATATTTTGGAGACTTTTGCATATTTCGGGGTCAGGACTCAAAGTATCCATATATTAAATGTTTAATTTGGGGACATTACGCATATATATTAAATGTATAATTCGAGGTCACTAACAGATGGCGCCACTAATATTATAATAATCAAAATAGAGTGTCTCCTGAGTGGGAACGAGGCGGAATACTCCATGTAATTTCTGCTTGTCTTGTAAAAGACGATCAAAATCAATATGAGATTTATTTACAAAAAATGAAGAATTCATTTTGAAAAAAAATAGATTAAGTAATAAACTATAAATGTATGATCTCAAATGATGCATTTGTCTTCTGATTATACAGTATATAAAACAATACTTCATACTTTATACTCTGCTTTTAAAGTAAAGATATTGAGTCAATTTTTTTGCAACATGTACAAACATTTTTGCTTACCTTTCATCAATATATGTTAAATTATGAAATAATAATGAAATTTTCAGAATCAGAAGATAAATTAAAAACACTTCAAGAAAAAATAGAAAATGAATCATTTCAAAATACAAAGGAAAAGAAATCAAAATATTCCGTCGTTAAAGATAATGATCAATGCAATGATGCAATGCAATTAGTTTCCTGCTCTACACCGATTAATAAAGAAACATTGCATGTACCTAATATTCAATTAAGTAACATATTTGATTCTACAACTACTAACCATATTGATAATGATCATATAGTACAACAAATTTCTGGTTTTACACATAATAACAAATCGCTAAATAATTCTGACATTCAATTATCAACACTAAATAATATTCAACATTACACTACTAATGTTAATCAGTCTACTGAAATTGTAATCTTAGAGAAAACTGCAACAAAAAATAGTATAGTTCAAAATGATACGTCTGAAAGTTCAATACCTAGTGGTGCTACAGAAATTTTAAATGCTATTGGCGATGATTGGCTAATATCTTCAAATAAATAAATAAATAAATCTTCAAATAAATGATGAAAATAAAGATGATAATAATTGTGATAATGTTAAAAATTACATTCGTGATAATTATGATGATCAAGGAAATAATAATAAATGTGATAATAGTAACGAGCTAGCAAAAACCTCAGATTATTCTTTAAATGATAATACTAACAGTTCCAATAAGAATAGTACTGATAATACTCATAGAACTTCACAGTCTCATTCGATGCAAAGTAACTCATCAATGGAATTTAATTCTGTTCAAATTCATGATGTATCACCCCTTGATATTCGCAAAGTACAAGTTCCGTATTCAAAAGATTCCTCTTTGAAAAGAACAATCAAGAAATACTTTTGCCCATACTGTAAAAAGTTACAAACAAAATTCTAATATTAAAATGTTAATGTAATAAAATAAATAATCGATCAACGCTCTTTGTTGAAAACAACAAAACTAATAAAGATAATTAACTGTTAAAATAATATATTCGTAACTTATAATATTATTGACGTTTTCACTCCAAGCCAGACTCGGCTTCAGCGAGAAAGCTTTCTAATCACGAAACGATCGCGAAAGCCGACTTTCACTGACCACATCCATATTGTTTCTCTCCCGTTTCATCGGTCAAGCGCGCGATGCCGTGGTTTCGATAGTGACCGCGCCCTGTCCCGAAACCACGCTCTTTGTTGAAGACAACAAAACTAATAAAGATAATTAACTGTTAAAATAATATATTCCTAACTTATAATATTGTTGACGTTTTCATTCCAAGCCAGACTCGGCTTCAGCGAGAAAGCTTTCTAATCGCGAAACCATCGCGAAAGCCGACTTGCTCTGACCACATCCATATTGCTTCTCTCCTGTTTCATCGGTCAAGCGCGCGATGCTGTGGTTTCGATAGTAACCGCGCTCTGTCCCGAAACTACGTGTCCTATAACCATAGATAAAATAAATCCCTTGATCTTGATTTCCGAAACTCTTACAGTTCAGCCAGCCTGACGCTACATTCAACCTCGAAGGACGCTCATCCAAATACGAAAACACAAAATACACTACATTTAAGCGATCAAATAATTCCTATAAGATAGTTGACAAAATAAACTTTGGTTCGTAAAGTGATACTAATATTTAGATTTGATCGCAGTCCTCTTTTGCGTTGTTATGCTTCTCTATCTCGGTTGGATCAACATTACCTCCGACTCGGATCCGAGGCTATCATGTTTCTGGGTTCCACTATAAACTTTTTTTAATTTGTTTTTTATTTTTTATTTTTATTTTGTTTAGTTCGGGCCCGCGCCGCTAGGCGGCTACGTCACGGAAAATTTTCTTGAAAGTGAACATTGCTTTCGAGGTTTATATAAAGCGAGAATTCGCCAAGAAACGGAGAAAAAATGTAGACGACGATCACGAAAGCCGACTTGCTCTGACCACATCCGTTCTGCTTCTCTCCCGTTTCATCGGTCATGCGCGCGATGCCATGGTTTCGATAGTGACCGCGCCCTGTCCCGAAACTACGTGTCTTAAAACCCTAGATAAGATAAATCCCTTGATCTTGATTTCCGAAACTCTTACAGTTCAGCCAGCCTGACGCTACATTTGACCTCGAAGGACGCTCATCCAAATGCGAAGACAGTCCTTTTTTGCGTCGTTTTGCTTCTCTATTTCGGTTGGATCAACATTATCTCCGACTCGGATCCGAGGCTTTCATGTTTCTGGGTTTCACTATAACCTTCTTTTAATTTGTTTTTTATTTTTACTTTGGTTAGTTCGCGCCCGCGCCGCTAGACGGCTACGTCACGGAAAATTTTTTCGAAAGTGAACATTACTTTCGAGGTTTATATAAAGCGAGAATTCGCCAAGATACAGAGAAAAAATGCAGACATTGGAGAAACTTTTTAAAAGACTGTTGTCCATCGACATTATTTTCGGCTTGTATGACTAAAATAAAATTGATTTTATAAAAGAATTACCTCTCGAAATATCGAGCATTGTAATGGCGATGCTAGACTGGAGATCTCTTAAATACGTTGCGATGGTTAGTCGCAGCTGGAAACGTATATCCGAATATGAACAAAGACGAAGAAGAAGATTGTTGCGACGGATGAGCAAGACAAGGAAATATGCTTCGGCTAAATCGAAAGAAAGAAAAATTTTCTATTTATTCCGTACAAACAAGGGCGCTGAAATAACATACCTCACAAATCAGAAATTACAAATATTTGCCGCTCCCGAGGCGTTGAATCGTCAGGGACGAACTAATATAAGAGTCTAATATTAAAATGTTAATGTAATAAAATAAATAATCGATCCACGCTCTTTGTTGAAAACAACAAAACTAATAAAGATAATTAACTGTTAAAATAATATATTTGTAACTTATAATATTATCGACGTTTTCACTCCAAGCCAGATTCGGCTTCAGCGAGAAAGCTTTCTAATTACGAAACGATCACGAAAGCCGACTTGCACTGACCACATCCATATTGTTTCTCTCCCGTTTCATCGGTCAAGCGCGCGAAGCCATGGTTTCGATAGTGACCGCGCCCTGTCCCGAAACTACGTGTTCTATAACCATAGATTAAATCAGTCCCTTGATCTTGATTTCCGAAACTCTTACAGTTCAGCTAGCCTGACGCTACATTCGACCTCGAAGGACATTCATCCAAATACGAAAACACAAAATACACTACATTTAAGCGATCAAATAATTCTTATAAGCTAGTTGACAAAATAAACTTTGGTTCGTAAAGTGATATCAATATTTAGACTTGATCGCAGTCCTTTTTTGCGTCGTTATGCGCCAAGATACGGAGAAAAAATGCAGACACTGGAGTAACTTTTTAAAAGACTGTTGTCCATCGACATTACTTTCGGCTTGTACGACGAAAATAAAATTGATTTTATAAAAGAATTACCTCTTGAAATATCGAGCATTGTAATGGCGATGCTAGACTGGAGATCTCTTAAATACGTTGCGATGGTTAGTCGCAGCTGGAAACGTATATCCGAATATGAACAAAGACGAAGAAGAAGACTGTTGCGGCGGATGAGCAAGACAAGGAAATATGCATCGGCTAAATCGAAAGAAAGAAAAATTTTCTATTTATTCCGTACAAACAAGGGCGCTGAAATAACATACCGCACAAATCAGAAATTACAAATATTTGCCGCTCCCGAGGCGTTGAATCGTCAGGGACGAACTAATATAAGAGTCTAATATTAAAATGTTAATGTAATAAAATAAATAATCGATCAACGCTCTTTGTTGAAAGCAACAAAGTTAATAAGTATAATTAACTTTTAAAATAATATATTCGTAACTTATAATATTATTGACGTTTTCACTCCAAGCTAGACTCGGCTTCAGCGAAAAAGCTTTCTAATCACGAAACGATCACGAAAGCCAACTTGCTATGACCACATCCATATTGCTTCTTTCCCGTTTCATTGTTCAAGCGCACGATGGTTTCGATAGTGACCGCGCCCCGTCCCGAAACTACGTGTCCTAAAACCCTAGATAAAATAAATTCCTTGATCTTGATTGCCGAAACGCTTACAGTTCAGCCAGCCTGACGCTACATTCGACTTCAAAGGACGCTCATCCAAATACGAAAACACAAAATACACTACATTTAAGAGGATGCCGACTGAATGCGAATATTAGTTAAAATGCAAAATCTTTTTGTTGATTATA
>NW_021849008.1:0-252 GCF_003651465.1 Formica exsecta | reverse complement strand
TAATTTTATCAATTATATTATTTTATAATTAATTACGTGTGATGGCAACTTATTTTTATAATGCGCGCCAATCTTATCCTAATTTCTTATAGCTCATCCATATCGTAGAATTAGTTTGTAGACATTGTTCTTAAACTTTGTTTTAACTGATATAAAAGAGACCAAATGATCAATCAATTAAATTACCTGTAATATAATAATAAATGGCATAAATGTTGTGTAAATTAATCTTATTTTATTATAAATTATATA
>NW_021849007.1:0-243 GCF_003651465.1 Formica exsecta | reverse complement strand
TCCGCGCGTAGTCCCGGGCGGCGCCGCTACGCGGCGAAGGTTGAGGGAGCCAACCTGGAAGTACGTACTAAATTCAATTTGACTATTTTCAATCGGTTTTAATACCGCTTTTTTGGTGCAGAAATCCTGATCGATTCGGATTACATTTTTTAAAATCCGTTTTAATCGACCATTTTCGGCAGGGTCGCTACAAACTTATTGTTGCCGACAAGCGGCCGATGAGAAACTATGAAAATTTGTAAA
>NW_021849006.1:61048-67649 GCF_003651465.1 Formica exsecta | reverse complement strand
TTTTTTTTCGGTGGTTTATTTTGCTCGGAATTTGCGTTTATCTTTGGATTTGTTGCGGGGAAATCCTCCTAAGGAAAAAAGTAATTTATCTAACAAAGATTACATTTTGGATTTGAGGAAAAAGTTGGATATAATTCATGAAGCTGTTCGTGAATCAGTTAATATCAAATCAGAAAAAGTAAAATCTGCCTATGATCGGAAGGCTAGGAAAGTCGATTTTACGATTGATCAAAAGGTTTGATTTTATAATCCTCGGCGTAAAAGGGGCAAAGCTCCGAAATTACAAACTTATTAAAAACCTTATGAAGTGATTAAAAAATTAAGTGATGTGGTTTATTGTATTCGGAAATCGCACAGACATAGGAAAAAGGTAGTACATGCAGACAGGTTAGCTTCGTTTTATTAAATTACATTTAAAATTTGAATTAAATTACATTAAAGACATTTAGAATAATAGTGTTCTTAATCAGAATGGAAATCATATTTAAATTCCGTTATAACTTATAATTTATTTAAAAGTGTTTATTTAAAAGTATAGTATTCATTAAAATTGTTTATTTCTATAAGTTAATTTTCTTCTTAAAGGAAAGGCGGTTAGAGGATAACGGACGTGAAGAGGAGCTAGAAAGAAAAGTATAGAGAAACTCCTGATCTCAGAAGACTGCCTCGGTTTTTGATCCGTGGTTTTCCCATCGGATTGTAGGGCGAATGCCAACGTAGAGACTTGAGGAGTCCTTTTAGGACGTTGGGTTCACGGAAAATACCTCCCTGCTGTCTGAAGATTTTTCCAGTTTTCCAGTTTCTAGAAGGAGCAATAGAGTGTAGTCGGCGTGCAGTTCGATAACCTGAGCAGCAATTCGGGGTAGAACAGGAAGTCACACCGAAAACCCTGGAACTGATATTTTGGAAAGGCATGCAGTTCGGTAACCTGAACAGCAGTTCGGGATCAGGAAGTCACACTAAAAACTTTGGAATTGATATTTTGAAGAAACTTAGGATTTTCTTGTTATCCTCCTGCATTGATTGTCGGGACGACAATAGAAGAGGGGGAGCAATGTTACGTCCCTGCGTGCATATTTGTACATGGTCGCGTTAAAGGCGATCGATCTGAAACGAGATCATAGAGAAGAATAGTCTCCAAGAGCGTTGTGGGATGTTGACAAATAGCGCCAGTCATGTCAGACTTTGAGTAGCTGTGTAGCAGTACCGTGTTTGAGACAGCTCCGTCTTTTACTTTCGGATATTTTTACGTTCGGTATTTACGTTTGGATATCGCGATATTACATTATTGTGTTGTTGTTCCAATAAAGTTATTTTTATTTCTTAAACGAGTGTTCTATTATTTGCTCGGGTGCGAAAGTGATGCGATTTGCGAGCGTTAAATTGAATAGTGCGCTTCAATTTATCTCGAACCAGCGGACGCAACAATATAAATGTGTATGTGTGTGTATTGTAACAATAAGATAGAAAAAGATATATATATATTATTAAACAAAAATATTTTTATGTATTCTAAAAATACTGTTTATTTGGCAATTAAAATTTCATTATTAGATAATAGCTATATGTATAAGTAATGAGATCGTCATTACGGCTATATAAAAAAGTTTATTAAATTTAAAAATATTTTTATATATTCTAAAAATATTGTTTATTTAATTTTTAGCAATTGTAATTTTATTATTAAATAATATCTATATATACATATATATGTATATACATATAAGTAATAAGATCATCATTATAGCTATATCAAAAAATTTACAAAAATACAATATTGCTACACAAATCTATTGCAAAAAATAAGACTAAAAAATTATATTACAAATTTTACTTATCTAATACATTAATAATGAACAAATATTTGCATGCAAAAATAAATGTGTAAACATTTTATTAAATGAATTTTAATATTACTACAAAAATGTACTAATATTAAAAATATTAATAACATATTAAGAATAGTAAAATTAATTCTAACGATTTTTTCAAAAAATTAATATTAACTATTATATATATTGGTCATTATTATTATTAAAAAGATTAATAATAAATATTAATATAATAATATATAAAAAAAACAATTTTAAAAAATATTATACATATTTAATATTAAAATTACTAATATTCTAACAATAATAATAAAAATATTAAATATAATTAGAGAAAAAGAACGTAACAAAGAGAAATAATATATAAAAACAAAACTAAAGAAATGATATAAAAACTTATTCATAATATGTGCTTATTTAAAAGTATATATTTAAAAGTATAGTATTAATTAAAATTGTTTATTTCTATAAGTTAATTTTCTTCTTAAAGGAAAGGCGGTTAGAGGATAACGGACGTGAAGAGGAGCTAGAAAGAAAAGTATAGAGAAACTCCTGATCTCAGAAGACTGCCTCGGTTTTTGATCCGTGGTTTTCCCATCGGATTGTAGGGCGAATGCCAACGTAGAGACTTGAGGAGTCCTTTTAGGACGTTGGGTTCACGGAAAATACCTCCCTGCTGTCTGAAGATTTTTCCAGTTTTCCAGTTTCTAGAAGGAGCAATAGAGTGTAGTCGGCGTGCAGTTCGATAACCTGAGCAGCAATTCGGGGTAGAACAGGAAGTCACACCGAAAACCCTGGAACTGATATTTTGGAAAGGCATGCAGTTCGGTAACCTGAACAGCAGTTCGGGATCAGGAAGTCACACTAAAAACTTTGGAATTGATATTTTGAAGAAACTTAGGATTTTCTTGTTATCCTCCTGCATTGATTGTCGGGACGACAATAGAAGAGGGGGAGCAATGTTACGTCCCTGCGTGCATATTTGTACATGGTCGCGTTAAAGGCGATCGATCTGAAACGAGATCATAGAGAAGAATAGTCTCCAAGAGCGTTGTGGGATGTTGACAAATAGCGCCAGTCATGTCAGACTTTGAGTAGCTGTGTAGCAGTACCGTGTTTGAGACAGCTCCGTCTTTTACTTTCGGATATTTTTACGTTCGGTATTTACGTTCGGATATCGCGATATTACATTATTGTGTTGTTGTTCCAATAAAGTTATTTTTATTTCTTAAACGAGTGTTCTATTATTTGCTCGGGTGCGAAAGTGATGCGATTTGCGAGCGTTAAATTGAATAGTGCGCTTCAATTTATCTCGAACCAGCGGACGCAACAATATAAATGTGTATGTGTGTGTATTGTAACAATAAGATAGAAAAAGATATATATATTATTAAACAAAAATATTTTTATGTATTCTAAAAATACTGTTTATTTGGCAATTAAAATTTCATTATTAGATAATAGCTATATGTATAAGTAATGAGATCGTCATTACGGCTATATAAAAAAGTTTATTAAATTTAAAAATATTTTTATATATTCTAAAAATATTGTTTATTTAATTTTTAGCAATTGTAATTTTATTATTAAATAATATCTATATATACATATATATGTATATACATATAAGTAATAAGATCATCATTATAGCTATATCAAAAAATTTACAAAAATACAATATTACTACACAAATCTATTGCAAAAAATAAGACTAAAAAATTATATTACAAATTTTACTTATCTAATACATTAATAATCAACAAATATTTGCATGCAAAAATAAATGTGTAAACATTTTATTAAATGAATTTTAATATTACTACAAAAATGTACTAATATTAAAAATATTAATAACATATTAAGAATAGTAAAATTAATTCTAACGATTTTTTCAAAAAATTAATATTAACTATTATATATATTGGTCATTATTATTATTAAAAAGATTAATAATAAATATTAATATAATAATATATAAAAAAAACAATTTTAAAAAATATTATACATATTTAATATTAAAATTACTAATATTCTAACAATAATAATAAAAATATTAAATATAATTAGAGAAAAAGAACGTAACAAAGAGAAATAATATATAAAAACAAAACTAAAGAAATGATATAAAAACTTATTCATAATATGTGCAACTGTTACAATTGTGTTACCCTTCATCAACTTGTATTAGTTGGTCATTCCCATTTTATTTTGTCCAATCATGAAAACATCAGATAATAAGTGTATATATTTTTAATTTGTAACCAACGTATTATTATTTTCTTCTTAACAATCTCAATTAATTCTTCCAGATTTTTATGCACAAATGTATTTATCTAAAACAAATTATTTTGGCATTATGCACGATAAAAAATGGCATTCGCAATGATATTCTCGCGTGACTGATAGACCATAATTATTATAGCTTTTCATATATCACATATTTTTTTACATAATTAAAGAAGATTTATGTGTATATATATATATATATATATATGAAATATAATAGGCGCAAGTACATTTGATTATAAGAAATGATTGATAGATAAACATATGTGTTTTACTTAGATTTATAAAATTTACCTTTTCAAGTTGTGCCTTAGAGTAGACATGATTAATAATATTAATTAATGCTGCAACTGTACTGATCTCTCTATGCAAATAAAACAACAGATTTGTAATAAATACATATAATATAAACTTTCATGATTATAAACAGTATATATTAAAGAATGCCATTCTACCTGGGTTTCACTTCTTTAAAATTAGATAATACATAGTCAAGCACTTTATTCTTTTTTACATGCTTTGCAACAGTTAAAGAAAAAATCTTAATATGGTCTTTAACTTGTAAATTTGAAAAGATATTTTTTTCCTTAGTTAACATCGATTTGATCGCCTTTTTATTTTTAGTGCAAACCAAGAATTTTAAAATTTTACTAGATTCCTTTGGATCAGATGTCTTTTGCCAAAACTGTAATACTTTTGTCCACATTTCGTAACTCGCACCCATACCGTGACAATATGTCCATTCCTTCCACCACGGCAAAATTCTAAAAAAAAAGTATTAAATAATTTAGAAAAATTTCAGCATGAGATATTCAAAAAATGTTATCTCAAATAGCCATGATTATAAGAAAAATTACTTGTATTCTAAAGGATTTTCGATGTGCCTCATCAAATTATAATTGGAGGCTTTTATGCATTCTTCCAAATCAAAAATACATGCCCATTTTGCGGCCTCTTGCTTCAAACATTTAGTAAGATCGTCATTATTAGGATATTCGTCAAAATCTATGCTCGTAAAAAGTGTACGGAATATAATCTGTGTATTTTTCTAAAAATAGTTAAACATATGAATTTTATGTTTATTGTTTTTCTAAAAACAGATATACATGACATATTATGCAGATAATCTAGAACAGTGCTCGGATTTAGTTGCACATTTCGGCCCGATTCCGTGGCTCACGCCTATTGCTCCCCACTCACCGCTCGTGCGTTAGCGACGAGTCGCCAGATACGCGTAACTAAGGAGCGCGACGCTTTGTCTCAGGAGCGTCCGTATATAAGAATGCCCAAATATAATAATAAGACAATACTTTTCTATAAATAAAAGTTTTTCTTCAATATTTTATATCAATGAAATATAAAATATTGAAATAAAACTTTTAATTTTGAGAATTTTCGCCGTGCATTTAGAAAAGTATTGTCTTACTATTATATTTGGACATTCTTATATACGGACGCTCCTGAGACAAAGCGTCGCGCTCCTTAGTTACGCGTATCTGGCGACTCGTCGCTAACGCACGAGCGGTGAGTGGGGGGCAATAGGCGTGAGCCACGAAATCGGCCCGAAAAGGGCAACTATCTCCGAGCACTGTTCTAGAACATTCGACATGTTTTTCGCGCAAGATCGAGCCGGTAGTTGTTTTCGATGATTTGGAAAAATAGACGTTTGTTATTTGTATTTAATTGTGATTTAGGCTCTCCCGGGTGACCGCTGCGTGGCCCGTTTCGAACGGCACGAGCGTTGCCGCGGGCCTGGCGCGATTCGTGTATCGAGTCTGAGAATACGCGCTCTGATTTGCGGCGCGCCGTGTTCCGCGCGAGATGGCCGCTACCGCGCCAATTTTCGAGCGCGCTTAGCCGCGCTTTGCAATAGCGCTCATTATCGGATAATAATTGCTATAGTGAATTATACTGAGTTCGGTTTCGAACAATATATAACAAATTGTATATCATAACATATATATACCATAACAAATATATGTATATCAAATTGAATGTTTCAAACTGAAATCTATTGTGAGTATAGTATTGTTACGTCCAGACTCGAATGAAAGGAAAGTCAGCTGGAGGACGTAACCTAGTTTTCTCTTAGGCACACGCTAGACGATGCGTGTCCTAGGGTCGAGTGAACAGACCAGGGCCCCAGATAGGTCAACGACCTTAAGGGTCGCTCTTACTCTATCGAAAAGGCCGTTCGCTCGGCGGTCCCTTTTCTGGTAAAGGAACTGAATCCTTATTACCCGGGACGGGACCTCGTGCGATTTCGTGCGACAGGAAGGAGGTCGGGTTAAAAAGAAACGTTCACGATGTTAAATATTAAAACTCTAATTTATTCATAAAAAGGAAATTTTGAATTTAAAAGGAAAGTTAACTTTAATAGATTATAAATCTTTTTCTTTCTTTACCTCATATTATGTTCTTATTGTTAATCATTATAATTGATATATATATATATATATATATATATTCTTATTCTTCTTAAG
>NW_021849006.1:5842-58632 GCF_003651465.1 Formica exsecta | reverse complement strand
AGGGGCACGAAACAGAGTATGTCCTTTTCTACGTGCATCTTTACCCCCACTCCTTAAATAAAGGCAAACGCTCGGTCTAGATATACTATGGCTGTGTTCCAATATTCACTGCCAGTACTGAAAATCTATAGTTTATGTCACGTACACTATAAATTTTCAGTACTGGCAGTGAATATCAGTGAATATCGGAACGCAGCCTATGTCTATGGTCTAGATCAGTGCTCGGATTTAGTTGCACATTTCGGCCCGATTCCGTGGCTCATGCCTATTGCCCCCCACTCACCGCTCGTGCGTTAGCGACGAGTCGCCAGATACGCGTAACTAAGGAGCGCGACGTTTTGTCTCAGGAGCGTCCGTATATAAGAATGTCCAAATAGGATAGTAAGACAATACTTTTCTAAATGCACGGCGAAAATTCTCAAAATTAAAAGTTTTTCTTCAATATTTTATATTTTATTGATATAAAATATTGAAGAAAAACTTTTATTTATAGAAAAGTATTGTCTTATTATTATATTTGGGCATTCTTATATACGGACGCTCCTGAGACAAAGCGTCGCGCTCCTTAGTTACGCGTATCTGGCGACTCGTCGCTAACATATGAGCGGTGAGTGGGGGGCAATAGGCGTGAGCCACGGAATCGGGCCGAAATGTGCAACTAAATCCGAGCACTGATCTAGAACAACCATTCACTAGTATTTTTTTAAGAATAATTAACAAAAGAAAAAATGGAAGAAGTTGAACACAGCATAACAATTATGACTAGTTTACTCATAAAAATGCAACGGAAAAATGCAATTATACTTTTCTTTAATGGAATTATTCAGTTAAATTTGCATAAACTGATTTTTCTAAATAATCTGCATATGAAAATAACGTAATAAAATGTTTAAAAATGAAAGTTTTGCAAGATATCTTGCGAGATAAGTTTTTTATATTTTATGTAAGAAGAAGCTCAGATTTCATGATGCAATAAACAATTGTTTATAACAATTTTTTATTAAGATTTTAACATCAAAATGTTATGTGTGCGAAGTTTTCATAAAGAAAATGTATTATATATAAATTAAATTTTTATAACAAAAATCATTAAAAATAATAATTTAAAGTGA
Organism: Formica exsecta; assembly: GCF_003651465.1. NCBI lineage: Eukaryota > Metazoa > Arthropoda > Insecta > Hymenoptera > Formicidae > Formica > Formica exsecta. The sequence continues at coordinate 57,520 of NW_021849006.1, read as the reverse complement.
CAATTCTTTTAAATCCTTCTTTCTTTTAGTTTATATTTTTTTTATAAAACTACTTTTTTTGTAAAACGTTTACAAATTTAAATCGCAACAAATATTTATGAGAGAGAAAATTAATATGTTAATGAATGAACCGACATTTTAAAGTCAGATATATATTAATATCATAAAATCATCTGTATGATATAAATTCTATGTTATTGTAAAAAGTTATTATAAAAAATGTACATAAAAATATTATGAATAAATGTACATAAATATATTATGAATATACGGTACATATATAAGGTTTAACATTCAATATATAAAATATTGAAAACGTATATTTTCTTCCCTTTGTCTTAAAATTTTTCTATATTTAATCTAATTCAATCATCAAAACAAAAAAAAAATGTTATGCATATATATACAGGGTGTCCCAATTCAAATGTCAAAACTTTAGGAGCGTGTAGCGGACCGATAAACTAAGACAAAAAGTCCTTTAGAGATTTGCTCGTTTTTGCTTCGTTTTGAAGAAAATCGCAAAAAATGAAACAAATAATTTTCACCAAAAAACTTAAAACAACACTAAAATTATTAGATTTATCAAAAAGTATTATAAAATAAAAATTGTAGAACATGGAATTAAGAAAAGAGAGTGAGTTAAAATTTTCCTGAGGTAAAATTAGAGGATTGTAGATAAATACGCGATAACGCGAAATTTTGTTTCTAATCTAATTTTACCTCAGGAGGTAAATTTTAACTCACTCTCTTTTCTTAATTCCATGTTCTACAATTTTTATTTTATAATACTTTTTGATAAATCTAATAATTTTAGTGTTGTTTTAAGTTTTTTGGTGAAAATTATTTGTTTCATTTTTTGCGTTTTTCTTCAAAACGAAGCAAAAACGAGCAAATCTCTAAAGGACTTTTTGTCTTATTGTTAGTTTATCGGTCCCCTACACGCTCCTAAAGTTTTGACATTTAAATTGGGGACACCCTGTATATATTTTATTTTGTTTTTAATTAGCTAACTATCGTCGATAAAAAATGATCTATATATGCATAACGACTTTATAAATAATATCTTTTATTAAAGAAATTTTTTACTATTTACCTTGATTTCTTGAACTTTTGGAAGTGGCAAGATACTTGACATATATTCAAAAGCTTTGAACATGGGATACCATACTATGTAATCTTTCTCTTTCATTAGGAATTTTGACAATTGCCAGAATATTACGGAATCGAGTTGGCCCGCTATCATAAGGTGAAACGCATCATCGATTAATTGGGCACGAGTTAAAACAGGCAATTTTTTAATTTTTACGTCTTCAGAATGCATAAAATCGATTATCTTATGCCAAATAGGGACATCATAATTGACACGATAATATCCTGTTGTGTAAGAAAAAATTATAAATTATAATATTATTATTAATTATAATTTTATAAAGTACTTTATATTTTGAGTTTATCAAGAAATTTTGTAAATATTTAAAATTTTATTTTTTTTATATTTAAAGCGTAAAAAATTTATTAATAAATTAACAAATTATATAAAACAAATTAATTGTGAATTATTAATTATAAGTTAATATAAAATATTATTTCACAATAAATTGAGTATTTTTGTAAAGAAATGTTTTGCAAAGAGTTGCCCAAAAAATTTTGTATAAATTTTAAATTGATTCTGGCAATATAAATAATGATCTAATCATATTCAAACCGAAATTTATCTAATGTAATTTTGAATTCACACAATAATGGTAATACAGACTCTAATAACGGTTATATTTTATATATATATATGATGTTTTCTTTTTTAAATATTCTTATATTTATGTAAAGTATGCGGTATATTGTAACCTGAGTTTTTATTAAAAAAACTGCAAATATAATGTAAACTATAATAAATTCTCGATTATATATAAAATAAATATATAAGTATATAATATATTTATCGGTTAATATTTACCAGTTTGTTGTAAGTTGACTAACATCCAGTTAGGTTGACTAGCATCCAGTCCAGTTTTATTGTTCTTTAAAATAATTTCACGATATGGAACCTGCATTGGCGCAGTTTGTAGCCATACATTATCAAAGATCTTACAATTATTATAATTCGATATAAAATCATCAATAGTAATAAAGGTTAAAGGTATCCACCAATCATTCAGATACGATACATGGACATTTTCGAACAATACTATCATGTTACTGGTATTATGATGATATTCTTTTATTTTTAGTATGGGATAATGCGGTTGCGTCGTCCAAGCATTCATCATTCGTGATATATTAAATTTGCTATCTTCTTGGATTGACGATTCATCTTGGGCAGCTTCCATAGCTGTCCAGAAATTGTCGAGACTTGCAGATTTATATTTACTAAATTCAGAAAATTAAATATTATGTGAAAATTAAATATTAATTATATATTATAATATTAATATTATATTACTATAGGTAATAAATATCTCTCGTAATACATTTTTATCAGACAAAATTATTACTTCATTGAAGTATTATACATACACAAAGAATGCATAAAGTTCTAATATCTAACTTATACATATGCTTATGTTTTTTTAAATTTAATATAGTTTCAAATATATTTATATTATAATTTAGTAAAATGTAACGAAATAAAATTAAAATATAACATTGCAATTATTACTTACTAGGTGCTAAAGTATAATGAGATACCCTGTCGAAACACGTCATCGGAAAGTACGTGTTGTAACATGCGCAATTATATATATATATATATATATATATATATATATATATATATGTATAGGAGAAAGTAAGGTAAAACTGGGTAAGCCGGTCAAACCGGGTACTTCTGTTTCTTCGTGATAAGTGCTACTATTTCTGGCTAACTCGTGTTATTAGTTGTACATTGATATCATCATTATTTTGAGATGAACCGTGCTCATGTGCACACGATATTTCTTTTTTGAGAGAAGTTCAAATTTTTCGGGCCAAAAAAGATCGATATCGAGGCAACAATCGAGTCGTTATAGACTTTTTCTACACAGAGCATCTGCTTCGTTAAATGCAGCATTGCGTTCTGTACATATTAGAGAATATATCGCATTAGTTTTGATCGTCACTTTGTACGCCGGAGTATACTGCCGCCGTGTTTGTTATTTTCTTCGTGTTGGGGCAAAACCGAGTACCTACACACCTCATGTAATGAAAAGAGGAGAAACTGTTATCCTTGTTTTGTCTTCCTACAAAAAGCAGTTGGAAACGAAAACTACCACTCACAAGGGACATTCGGCAACGCGAAAATTCAAAGAAATCTGAAACTTTGCATAATTATAGAGTAATAGGTCCTAATAACAAAACTAATTGTTTAAAATTATAATTTATAATATTATTCAAATGTTACAAGACGCTCATCCCGTTTTTTATATTATTATGATATAATGTATGTAGTATAGAAAGATTATTTACATAACTGGACTATAAATATTATTATTAATATTTTCATTGAAGTATTATACATACACAAAGAATGCATAAAGTTCTAATATCTAACTTATACATATGCTTATGTTTTTTTAAATTTAATATAGTTTCAAATATATTTATATTATAATTTAGTAAAATGTAACGAAATAAAATTAAAATATAACATTGCAATTATTACTTACTAGGTGCTAAAGTATAATGAGATACCCTGTCGAAACACGTCATCGGAAAGTACGTGTTGTAACATGCGCAATACTGCAAATGCTACAACAATTCATATCATTTAATGTATATATAATTAAAAACGTTTATAATAAATTTATTTTAGTACTCTTATAAATAAATGGATATAATGATGACGTAAAAAAAATTAACATAAAAAAATTTTAATTATACATATTTCTATCTATTTTAACCGCAAAATTGTATATAAATAAATTGTAAATAAAATTGTTAAACGCTATTTTTTGTGTTCCTTTATAACATTTCCGTTCAGAAATTTATAATAATAATATTATATTTAATTAACTTTACCTTTGATGTAACGGGGATGAGAGAAAAGTGAATTAATTTCAGAGGGGCTATCGACCTTCGATGTGAGAGGCTTCATAAAACCGGAGTCCAAATGAAGAGATTCATATCGATTTTGGACTGCAAACAAATCCATTATCCGGGAATCTGGGAGAATCTAGAAAAAGTTGAAAGTGAATGATTTATTTATGATTTTCCAGTATTATTTATTAGCTTATTAGCATCTCTTTCATTATCGTCGAAAATGTGCTATATTCAAATATTAATAAAAATATAGTAATATTTTTCTAAGTTTATTCCAAATATTAGGAATTATTCTAAATTGAATATATATCCAATTTTTTGACTAATCTAGTAAGATTTTATAGAAATTAAATACAATCAAATAATCTGCACATCTTATTTTTAACAAAAATAAAGAGAATTTATGAAAAGTATGGAAGGATATATAAAAAAACCTCATTGAGAACTTCTATTCCGAACAACATAGCAATACCATCGTTCAACCAAAGATAAGACCACCAGGATGGGCTGACAAGATTACCAAACAACTGTTGCATCATTTCGCATGCTATTAAACGTGCTGCTACTATTTTGCGCATAACAGGATCTTTTCCTTCTTCATAGATAATATCAGCTTCTCTAAAATGTCGAATTTTTACTATAAGCATGCACAGTGTAATTGTGCTATAATTTAATTATATTGCGTCTATACATCATTCTGAAAAAGTTATAAACCCAAAATTATATACGCGCGCCGAAATCTCATTGTTAGATAAACAGGTTCTTGTTTTTAATAAGCATAAAGGCTAAATTTACTATGTTATATTATTATTTTTTTATATTCTAAAATAAAACTGTGTTTTGTTCGATATTTTTACATAATTTAACTTTTATTATTAATTTTATTGATTTCAGTGATTGACATTTAATAACTATATAAGACCATTAAGGAATGAATACAAGTTATTTTTGATCATTTCTTTCTTAGAATGTGAAATATCTTGTAAGATATTTGTATTTCTATTCTATTATTTTCATTTTAGTGGACGTTCCTTGTCTCTTTCTCTTGTGAATGGTTTGGTAGTAATATATATAAAATACAGTTTCATAAAGAATTAAATAATTAAAAAGAATTTAATAAAATTTAGAATGACGTAGAAAAGACTTTGCTTCTATTTTTCTAACAAGTACTTTATTGGAAAATGGAACTATGAATAAATCGGCTCATTCTACTTTATTATAAAGTTATATATATGCAAAGTTTCTCATACTTCACACACTTTTATTAAAAGAAAAAGAAAAAAAAAATAATACATCTTCCTTATTGAGAAATTATTATTACGAGAATTAAAATTTATAGGTGCCGATGAGATCATTTTTTTTTTTTTTTTTAATGTATGGTATAAATATGATACAGATGTTTAATAAATATATGAAAACTAACGTGTTTTCAATACATGTTATCGTCATTTTCTAAAACCGATTAAATCCTGAAAATATATTTACGTATATTTCTCCGAATACTTCAATTTTGAAATTAAAATATAATTTTTTTTCAATAGCTTAACGTTCATTATTTAAAAATATAAACTTACTTCTCACTCCTATTCTTCTAAACCATGTGTAAATTAGCAATCAGTAAAATTCTTAATTTCTTTTTCTAATTATATATATATATAAATTACCTATAAAAATTAAGTCTCCAGTTTGCCATAGCGTTGTTTGGGAAATTTGGAATTGCAATATGATGCACTTGTCCAAGATATTGTTCAACATTTTTCAAGATATTCCAGTTGGGTTGTAAATAATTTGTGGTATAATTCATAAATAATTTATAAAATTGCTGTGCAAATATTAAATGAGATGGCGACAATATGTTGTTTGAAAAAGAGTAAACGGAGATCGGATCGAACACTGTAAATGCCACAAGATGAGTAGGTATTGCAGGAGTAACATCGAACATTCTCCACACTACTGTAGTTGCAATCGGATGCACCTCAGATATCGGGGTATTCGATAAAACCGTATAATTTGAATGATGTTTAACTGCAATGCGAAAAGTAGCCGTAAATTCCGGTTCATCCCAACATGGAAATAACTGTCGAGCACCAATTCCCCGGAAACGTGTTGCAACCATCCACCTATAATCATTTAAAGACATATCTTAATTTTAATGTGAATTTTCTAAACATTATTGACACATAACTATTAGAAGATGTAGAATATACAGTAATCCATTTTGCAAATGATATTTATATTTAGAGAACAATTTTCAATATATTTAATTGGGATGTTATTTTCTCATATTATCTACATTTTTATAAATAAATTTTATATAATTTTTTATAATATTAAAGAGCTATATATTTTTATATTTTATTAAGAGATATTCTTTATAGTATATGTTTAGAAAATTTCCAGCATGGTAGTATAATCGGAAGAATTTTATAAGATCTAGTAATGAATTGTTTTTTCAACATACATTATATAACAATATTTTTAACATATCTTAATATTTACTCACTTTTTCTCTCCTATTTCGTTTAAATAGAACATTTGGAAAAAGTTTTTTGTCTCGTCATCTGCATTATGGTCAAACTCCATTTTCAGTGTGTAATTTCCTCGTGATAGTTCTTCGGCGAAGTAAAGAACGAAAATATGTGACGAAGGATTGTATGACTTTTCCACAAGATCAGTCGTTACATGCTCGCTGATATTAGATCGTCGAAAAAATATGTAATCACGAATTTTTATATAAGGTCTTTGTACATGGAAATCTATAGTTTTTGTTGGATGAACAATCCTGAAATCGATACTGATTTTGCCGGAAAAAAAAATTGTTTCGTAATGTATGATATGACTCATATTTGATAAATCTATCTTGATAAAATAGTGCTCCGGTATTATGTGCTTTGATAAACGGTAATTAGTGTCATTGTTGGAGACAACGCGCTCCGGTATTGTATAATCCGATATACGGTAATTGTTAAAGTTGGAGATCGTTTCCGAAGTCTCAATGTCGTCGATGACAAAAGCTGTTGCGCTGATAAATATTAGCCCCCTGCTTAATAATAGTATTAGGAATGCCATCCCAGTTTTCATTTTAGAGATCTGCAACAATATTTTTTTCTTGTAAAAGAGAAAGATAAATAGAATATAACATACAGTTTCTTAGCACATTTGCGCTGACTATACGACTCATTTTTCAATACACATTCTTCACTAATATACTTGAAACTTCACGAGATATATAATAGTATTGTTATAGATATATAATCAATATAATTTAACATCTTTTTGAAATTATTTTGCATTTAATAATTTATATAGAGTAAAGCACACGAAGAAATATATAACATATGAAAATAATCACACTTTGACCTGATTAATTTTACCATTTTACTGATTATATGTGATTTTATAAATATGATCATAATAGATCGAAGTATGTTTATAAGCATGGAATCTTCGTCTATTTTTTTTTTTTTTTTTTTTTTTTTTTTTTTTTTTTTATTGGAATGTATTAACCGAAGCAACAAAGACCGAACAGCCGCCAACATAAGATTACATTTATTTCAACTTCTTTTGATTGTCGTACATTTTAAAACAAATTGGACCGTAACGAATATTATGTTTATATTTGTTATGATACAGATATATATTTTTTAAAAACTAAAACTCTGAAATTTATTGTTTATATATTGTTTCTCTGCCAAAAATAATCAATTTGACATAATTATTAATCATAAATATGAATCAATTGCTATAGAAAAAGATGATAGATACACTAAATTTACTTACATTTACTAACACACATTATATAAATTACACACATATATGTATAACTTTTCGCAATATCCAACTATGTAAATTAAATTAGATAGTTTTATACCAATATTATTATTATAAAGTCAAGACTTTTTTCCTTTATTTTTCCTTCCTTCTGATAATGGAAAGAAATTGAAATCACGCGAATTATTTTGAAGTCTTTTTTTCAAAGACTCTCTCTCTCTCTCTCTCTCTCTCTCCCTCTCTCTCTTGAAAATACAATTAATTTATATGCATATAATTCGACATTCAATCGTAAGTAAAAATTTTTAGTGTTGTAGTTTGGTATAGAATAATGCATATGATAATGGTATAGAATTGCTAGCGTAAAACTTGTTTTGATATATTAATTCTTTGTCTTAAAATTATATACGTTTTTAAATTGTGTACGTATCTTTTGTTTTTAAAAAAGAGATATTCTGTTTTTAGTGACTTACCTTATATATTGATATTGTATATTGATTAAAATATTTCTTTATAATGATAGCTGTAGTTATTAACTGAAATTATCAAGGATTACTAATGCTAAAAGTTATCTATATAATCGCACGATCTTGTCGTTCGGACAGACCACCGAAAACTGACAACTCTATCGGGTATCTTGACTTGACCTGACGTTACAATAAGTACACAATGTCATGTTAGTAAATTCTAAAGTTGCTAATAATATATTGCTGGTCGATAAACACAGTCGAATATCAATATGTAAGAGACAAATAGACTCTTGCACACATATTTATATATTTAAAACTGTTTCTTGTTATTAATCTCTTGTTATTAGTTTTTCTCAAAAGATGAATACACATACGCAAGTTAAGAAAAAATTTTATTTTATATTTTTATATCAAGAGACGTGATAGCGTCTCGCTAAGTATATCTTTTGTCGTCGTTTCGTTTACTGTATCTCTTTCATAAAAAAGTTAATTCCCCGCGGCTTATTCACAGCAACTCACTGTACATCTTGTATAAAATAACAACATATTTAAAACCAACAAATTTCTTTTTTCATATATATTATTTAATTCTAATAAAACCATTTTATCAATTTGTATTAACTCGCACATGCTCTTATTGAATCATTATAGAATTTAATTTCTATTTTTATTTGCAATTGTTGTGCTATCAATATTATATATAAACTATCATTTATGATTTTAGATATTAGATTTTTGTATATATAAATCCATTCATAATATTATTCTTATTATTCATATATATACAGGGTGTCCGGTAAAGATTGTGCCAACGCTCGTGAGCGGGTAGAGCACAGTAATCTGAACAGAAAAGTCCTGTAACATTTTTTTATATAACGCTTAATAAAGGAGTTATTATTGAGTAAAATCTGGTCAATTAGCGCCGATTTTTAGCCGGACGCACGTCGGTGAGCCGCCCGCCTGATAGTATGCGGCGGCGCACACTTCACAGCGCGGGGCTCACTGACGTGCGCCCGGCTAAAGGTTGGCGCTGATTGGCCAGACTTTACTCAATAATAATTCCTTTATTACGCGTTATATAAAAAAATGTTACAGGACTTTTCTGTTCAGATTACTGTGCTCTACCCGCTCACGAGCGTTGGCACAATCTTTACCGGACACCCTGTATATTTTTTAAAAACTAAAACTCTGAGATTTATTGTTTATATATTGTTTCTCTGCCAAAAATAATCAATTTGACATAATTATTAATCATAAATATGAATCAATTGCTATAGAAAAAGATGATAGATACACTAAATTTACTTACATTTACTAACACACATTATATAAATTACACACATATATGTATAACTTTTCGCAATATCCAACTATGTAAATTAAATTAGATAGTTTTATACCAATATTATTATTATAAAGTCAAGACTTTTTTCCTTTATTTTCCCTTCCTTCTGATAATGAAAAGAAATTGAAATCACGCGAATTATTTTGAAACCTTTTTTACAAAGACTCTCTCTCTCTCTCTCCCCCCTCTCTCTCCCCCCCTCCCTCTCTCTCTTGAAAATACAATTAAATTATATGCATATAATTCAACATTCAATCGTAAGTAAAAATTTTTAGTGTTGTAGTTTGGTATAGAATAATGCATATGATAATGGTATAGAATTGCTAGCGTAAAACTTGTTTTGATATATTAATTCTTTGTCTTAAAATTATATACGTTTTTAAATTGTGTACGTATTTTTTGTTTTTGAAAAAGAGATATTCTATTTTTAGTGACTTACCTTATATATTGATATTGTATATTGATTAAAGTATTCCTTTGTAATGATAGCTGTAGTTATTAACTGAAATTATCAAGGATTACTAATGCTAAAAGTTATCTATATAATCGCACGATCTTGTCGTTCGGACAGACCACCGAAAACTGACAACGCTATCGGGTATCTTGACTTGACCTGACGTTACAATAAGTACACAATGTCATGTTAGTAAATTCTAAAGTTGCTAATAATATATTGCTGGTCGATAAACACAGTCGAATATCAATATGTAAGAGACAAATAGACTCTTGCACACATATTTATATATTTAAAACTGTTTCTTGTTGTTAATCTCTTGTTATTAGTTTTTCTCAAAAGATGAATACACATACGCAAGTTAAGAAAAAATTTTATTTTATAATTTTATATCAAGAGACGTGATAGCGTCTCGCTAAGTATATCTTTTGTCGTCGTTTCGTTTACTGTATCTCTTTCATAAAAAAGTTAATTCCCCGCGGCTTATTCACAGCAACTCACTGTACATCTTGTATAAAATAACAACATATTTAAAACCAACAAATTTCTTTTTTCATATATATTATTTAATTCTAATAAAACCATTTTATCAATTTGTATTAACTCGCACATGCTCTTATTGAATCATTATAGAATTTAATTTCTATTTTTATTTGCAATTGTTGTGCTATCAATATTATATATAAACTATCATTTATGATTTTAGATATTAGATTTTTGTATATATAAATCCATTCATAATATTATTCTTATTATTCATATATTATTAAGCTATACAGATAGAAATCATGAACCTTTATGCTATTGCGAATTTTTCTATAATTTTTTCTTACATGTTTCCTAGATATAAGATACAGACAAAATATGATTTTAAAAAATTACATAAGAAGTTCACTCCACGTTCTGCGATTTTAGCAGTGATGGTGGAAATCAATGTTTCTTCTAAAAGAGATCAACATTGCTTTATTTTTTTTCAAGATTCAGCTATTTACATAACTAATATCTAATCAATTGAATTCTAAGCAATATTTTTGGCCTTATACATGCATACACATACATACTTACGTAAAATAAAAATTCTAAATATTTTTTAGGAGAATTTCTTATATGTTCTGAGATTCTTTTATAGATCCATTTTAAGAATTGTGAGGAATATAAATTTCGTAAAGATTCTAGTTTAGTCCAACTTGTGTGTATCGTGTATATAAATTCATTTATAATATTATTCTTATCTAATGTCTATATACGTGTTAAACAAGCAAAGAAATAGCAATTTAAACGACTATATGTCTCTATATTGACTTTTAACAGATTAGAACAACGCGCGCGCTTTTATTTACGGACATTCCCCATTTTTTTTCCATGATTTTAACTTTTTCTTTTACAAACTGTCAAACTGGCAAAATTCGCATGATTTGACAGTCGCAAATAACACGAGTGAAGCAAATCGCAGCGCACAAGCAAGATAGCCAATCAGCATCACGGAAAAAGGGCTTCAACGCTTCGATATATTCGAGTTCGAGGTTTCATGTCTTTTTTAGAAAGGGACTAGAACAACACAAACGCGCGCTGCGCGCGCACCATTTATTCTTTTTCATTAAACATTTTTAACGATATATACACAAAATAATAACTGTCAAAATATACAATGACAGCCGCTCATGAAGTAAGCGCAATGACAGAACCAATCAGCATCGCGGAAAAGAGGCCTCAATACTTCGATACAAACTGAATTCACTCAGTTAACATGCCTTTTTTAGAGAGGGATAATTCTTTTCTACGTGCACCTCGGCTCCCACTCCTCAACACTCGGTCTAGATATACTATGTCTATGGATAATTCTCTTGATTGCTAACAATAGAATAATGTAGACAAGAGAAGATTGGAAAAAAGCAACGAGTCGAATGGTGGCAAATGAACTAATACAATACACATATTGTATTAAAATTCTTTTTGTAACGATCACATAGTTCTAAAAATAAATTACAGAATTTCGACTAAATATGTGCGTGTGTTTATATTACTTATTGGTATCAAATACAATAATATTTTGTATTATAACATATATATATCTTGCAACAAAATTATATAAATTTACAGATGTAGATGCTCCTCTATCTATAAATGAGAAACATTTTTGCACATTACAAACGTTTTGTGACACTTTTATCGTTGGATCCTGTCGGCGGTTATTTTAAATCTGTTCTTGAATTTGATTTTATAAAATAAATAATTATACAGTAAAAAAAAATCAAATAAAAGTCAATATTAAACATTCTAAGAATCTTTTCATTAGGGAAGTATTGCGTTTATTTAATTTATATTTATGTAAGCGATTCTTTTCAATAATATCGTAATTTATTAGTAATATGCTGAAGACGACCCCCCCAAAAAAACTGAAATATTCATTTTATATTTATTAAACCTTTGTTCTGTAATAAAATATGTGCTCTATTTACTGCCCTAGCTCTCATTTGCTATTTTTTATTTAACTTATGATTGTATTCACAAGAACTTATACTTTTAATTTATCACGATTTTTTTATATACGCTGACTGAAAAAATGCGTTGTACTCTTATTTCTTTTTTTTCATAGTCTTAATTATTATTTTGGAAATATAGTAATAAGAGTAATAAAAACGTGGATAACGTATCATAAAAATCAACTATTAAAAATAGATTAAAAACCGATTTCTTACATAAACGTATTAGGTTTTTAATTTCTTCTCACGTGGATTTTGTTGACAAATTTCAAAAATAATCTTATTTATCGCAGATCAATTAGTGGTTTTAAACATTCTAGAAATTTTTTCATTGGGAAAATATTGCGTCTATTTAATTTATATTTATATAAGTGATTCTTTTCAATAATGTCGTGATTTATCATTTATATATGATTTATTTATATTAATCATAACATTATATTAATTATTTCAAATATGCTAAAGATGACCTGAAAAAAAGAGACCGAAGCATTCGTTTTATATCTATGAAAAATCTTTATTCTATAATAAAGTATGCGCTCTATTTACTGCCCTAGCTCTCATTTGCCAATTTTTTATTAAATTTATAAAAAAAGTATAAATTTCCAGCGCCCCAGCCTGATAGAGTAATAATAGTGTCTTTTTAAGATTTAAGAGTAATTTAATTACATAAGCAATGTATGTATTAGATTATATTTTTCGATAAGAGCTCTCTCTCTCTCTTTCTCTCTCTCTTTTATATCTATGAAAAATCTTTATTCTATAATAAAGTATGCGCTCTATTTACTGCCCTAGCTCTCATTTGCCAATTTTTTATTAAATTTATAAAAAAAGTATAAATTTCCAGCGCCCCAGCCTGATAGAGTAATAATAGTGTCTTTTTAAGATTTAAGAGTAATTTAATCAATGTATCAATGTATGTATTAGATTATATTTTTCGATAAGAGCTCTCTCTCTCTCTCTCTCTCTCTCTCTCTCTCTCTCTCTCTCTCTCCCTCTCTTTTTCTTTCTCTTTCTCTTATAACGAGTTGTATCGAAAGAGCAGTCTTTTCTAAAGTGCCCAAATTTTAAAATTGAAGATCTTAACGATTCCATCTATTTGTATAAACATGTTTTTTTCACTTGAAAATATTAGACATCCTTGAAAATTTTCTCCATCAAGACATCCTTGATAATCGCTTTAGTAGTGAGAATAACTAATACGGAAAAGAAAAACGTACATATGAGGTCCACTATGTTACATGCTAGATGAAATGTAAACGATTTGTTACATAATATTTTAAGAAAAAAATTGTAAATAGAATCTAAATTTATTCATCGAATTGCATAAATATCATTTAATTTTTTGCCGTAAAAAATAAACATAATGGATGTAAAAATAGGATTTTTTAAGATTTTGTTATTAATTTTTGTGAAAAAAGATATACAAATATATGTAAATTGATAATAAAAAACAAAAATGTTAATCAATAATAAAAAACGAAAAAATCATCCAGCAAATAGAGCTTGCGACATATAACTTTCCTAACATTTCTAACATTTCATGTAATGATTATTAAAATCAATAATTATATCGATGAGTAACCGCGAGAAAAGACGCAAAGAGATCAATAATGAATCTCTTCGATAATCGATGATTGATTTCTTTTAAGCAAATAGAAATTGTAACATAAAGAAACAATGTCAGCGATATCAAGTTAAATTTTTTGGTGGAAGACAAAAAGAAAAATCGATGATGAAACTGTCGATGACACAGTTCAGAGTTTAATTGCAGCAACATTAAAAATAATAAAAATCATCAAAAAACAAGAATTTTATAAATAAATCAATTAATTACAAAAGAATCTACCGAAAAAGATAAATTGTATAATCACGATCTGAATCATAAGTTAATATCTGGCAATAGACGATCATTAAATGTAAAACTAGGTAAAATGGAAGAAACGTCTTCCCGAAAAAGGAATAAAAAAAAGATAAATAACGCAGTTCTCAGCGCACAGTTTTTTCTTGCACAGTACAATTCAGTCTTAGTACAATTTTATATAATCTTTTATCTTGTGTATTCTTGCAACCAACACCTGAAACAAAAACATCTTATTCTGTCAATTTTTTGAAAGAATTATTAAAAGTAGTAAGTCAAACTTAATTTTTCTTCTATTCTCTCTCTTCTCTTAGATTTAAGTAAATTTTCTTATTGTTAGTCATAAATTAATCCGTTGGTGCCAAATGGTAAACAGAAACATCGCTCTTTCAATGACGAAATATAAGTGAAATCGTCGGAATAAATAGGCAAAACTGAAAACTATTGGCACGGATATCTTTGACAAAATGTAAAATCGAATTTATTTAGCATTATATTTAACGTTACACGGCGTTCATTATGATATCTGCAGCAGAAAAATGACTAAACTATAAAAATATCTCGATAATAATATCTCGATATACATATTACATGTATTGTAGTTGAAAATAAAACATTGCGTTCTGTACATATTAGAGAATATATCGCATTAGTTTTGATCGTCACTTTGTACGCCGGAGTATACTGCCGCCGTGTTTGTTATTTTCTTCGTGTTGGGGCAAAACCGAGTACCTACACACCTCATGTAATGAAAAGAGGAGAAACTGTTATCCTTGTTTTGTCTTCCTACAAAAAGCAGTTGGAAACGAAAACTACCACTCACAAGGGACATTCGGCAACGCGAAAATTCAAAGAAATCTGAAACTTTGCATAATTATAGAGTAATAGGTCCTAATAACAAAACTAATTGTTTAAAATTATAATTTATAATATTATTCAAATGTTACAAGACGCTCATCCCGTTTTTTATATTATTATGATATAATGTATGTAGTATAGAAAGATTATTTACATAACTGGACTATAAATATTATTATTAATATTCAGCATCGTTATTGTATTGCGAGACTTTACGAAGAAAAGAAAAAAGAGATAAGTCGTCATAAAACAGCGAGCAAATAAGATTAATATAGATAGCGTGCGTCTTTATTTTATTTCTCAAGAATTAATTTCTGCAACATAACTTTATCATACATGGTTGAATTTGGCATAACATAAGCTTTAATATAATTTGCAAATGTTTTCAAGATATTAAAAAAAAATAATGAGTGGTGAGGGTATTTAAAAAAATTTTACCATTTTTGAAAAATCCAGATACGCCATTGTAAAGTACATTAGAAATCATAAAACTTTTGTTTAAACAATTTTTTCATATTTCTTTTCGTTTCGATGATATTCGTTTCGGAATGTAAAAATCGATTTTTTTAAGGTGTTGTTTTCACCCCCTAAAACCGTTTTTTAGCACCAACAAAAAATCGTTTCGTTATTAGGACCTATTACTCTATAATTATGCAAAATTTTAGATTTTGAATTTTCACGTTGCCGAATGTCCCTTGTCAGAAAAAGAAACTATTTAAAAAAAACTTTTCGAGACCCCTAAAGTTAAAAAATTAAATAAAAAAGTCCTACAGCAATGTAGAATAAGAGAATATCTTTATTTGTGATTTTTGTCAATAGAATACATCTTTGTATTGTATTTTGATTAAAATCAATCTAGATTTTGTAATTGCACGGTGTTTTACATGTTTTCAAATGGGTACCCAGTTTTTCCCTACCGTTAGGTCAAAACCGGGTATCTTGACTTCTCCAGAAAATCTTGTTATCCTTGGTAATCAAATTTTTTTTTCAGCAACAAGCCTCATTTTCTCATAGTTTAAGGTCCACTAAAGACTTCTAACAGTCAGCAAAATTTTTTTTACTTTCTGATTTTTTGTAGGAAGACAAATCCAAAAAAGTACCCGGTTTTACCCTACTTTCCCTTATATATTTTATATTTTTTATGTATTTTTTATATATTATATTTTTATGTATATTTTACTTACAAAGCTAGGGTGTAGTGAAGAGGATGGTATCTAATTTACTTGTGGATGTTCTTGACAAATCTATTAAAAAATTTTCAAAATTGAAATCTGACGTAAGTGCATTACTGTGCATCTATTTTTGTAGCATTTTGTTTTAATCTTTGAATGAAGGATTATCTAATTATTATTTATTTTGGACGTTAGCCTCTCTATTTTTTTGTTTTTTACCAAATCTGTCAATTTTTTAAATAATTTCAGTCTATTAACATTGCAAAAAATTTTGCAGTTTTGCAGTGATTGTATAAATTTAAAATAGTTTTATAATATGTTCTTCTTCCACATTGTCTCTGCATCTTTTTATTACAACGATAATAGTTAATAATATTTAATTGTAAACATTATTGATTTTGTGTGACCATATTTTTTGGTATAAATCAACATCATTTATGATTATATTATATGGACCATGTGTTTATATTGTGTACATTATCTTACGAAAATCTTTACATACAATTAAGTGGGAAAACTGGCAGATAAGAGCCCAGGCGCAGATATCGGTGCGCAAACTTATTATTGTTAAATTTAATTAACTAATGTGCATTAAAAATATAAGTCTCGAACCGTTTTTTGGTCCATCTTTAGCATGGATATAAATATATAAAGATCAAATTGCAATTTTTAAAACTTGACACACACAACATTTGCAGTTGCAATCAAATCTCAAATTAAAATTAATAATCAGAAAAAAGACTCACTAATTGTAAAGCCTGCGTGGAATCTATACAAAAAAATGGACAACATCCAATCGCCATCACCACACGTATATCGTGGGTGTTTTACGATTTATAATGATACATTATATTATAAATCACCGACAAAATTAATCTTATTTATTGCAGATCAATTAGTGGTTTTAAACAATAATATTGTGATTTATTAGTCATAATGTTATATTAATTGCTTTAAATACACTAAAGATGATCTGAAAAAAAGAGTCTGAAACATTCGTTCTATATCTATATATCCTTCTATATCCTTTATTTTATAATAAAGTAGGCGCTCTATTTACTGCCCTAGCTCTCATTTGCCATATTTTATTTAATTTATAAAAAAAGTATAAATTTTTAGCGCCCCTGCCTGACAGAGTATGTCTTTTTAAAACTCAAGAGTAATATACATAAATAAAATGCATAAATAAGAAATGTATGTATTAGATTATATTTTTCGATAAGAGCTCTCTCTCTCTCTCTCTCTCTCTCTCTCTCTCTTCCCCCTTTTCTCTCTCTCTCCCTCTCTCTCTTCTTCTCTTTGACATTGTACGTCTTTTTATGGCTAAAGGTAAAAATCGCGGATGTAGTCTTTTCATGGCTAAAGCGGAAAGCAACTAACATTTGCAGCAATTTTTAGTGTAATGTTTTTTTATATAAGATTATAATAATTTGATATTATAATAATTTTATAATTTAATATATTGTAATCATAGAAGTAGATGAAGATTTTAAATAGACAACTCTCTCAATTAGATGAATTGCACTTTCTTATCACTACCTGCAATAAAGAATTTCCTATTTCGTATTTATTCTAACTACAAATAATAAGTGATTCAAAGCAAGATATCGGAAGTAAATTTTCAAAATTTTATCTTTGTCTTAATTGCAAAATTTTGCGGTCTTTCTTTAGGATCATGGAAAAATTGTTGGCCGCGAATATGTTAACTGATACAACAATGAATAAGGATGAAAAATTGACCGATCAAGAATATCTGTTGTTGGATCATCATAACAGTTGTTCGTACTTCGACATGGAAATGGAAAATAAGAAGGAAAGGTATGCCTCGTATTACACATTGGCGCAACTCAACGTTTCGAAAAGATTCTTTGACAAAAACATAGTTTACTCGCACGCTAATTTCGACGGTCCAGTGCTAATCTCGCGACTTTTGTACAATTCAATGTCTTTTGACGAAATTCTCGCGCATACGGATAATACCTTAAACTTTTCGCGTTTTCCCAAAAATGGACATGTTTACTACATGTTTGATACTGATGGCGGTATAAATCTTATCGTCATTATATCTCGAAAAAGACGATACGTTCAATATTCCACCGAGTTCGGTTGTGCGTAAGTAACGTCAAGTATTCTCTCATTCGCAAGTATAAATGTACCTAATTGAACGTGATGAAATTTTGAAACAACGTGATAGTATTGGTGGTGGTCAACAGATCTTAATATGTCAGATTCTTCTCCAAGTTGATTTCGTTGTCGCGTGTTCATAAATAATAAGTTTGGTGGAAAAAAATGAGATGTCGACCGTATATTTGCTCATTTATATAAGTATGATATTACTCGATTGGTACTTTCTTCAAATGATATGTCAGGAATTCCGTTAAATTTTACGAAACGAATCGTTGTTATTATAGCTTCAAGGATAATAAGTTCAAAGATCCACCCGTGCAGAAAAAACGATTCAATTTTGAGCGTATGATGGAGTCAATGGTGGCCAAGAGTACGTCCAACGAACCAAAAAATTTGGATCAGTATACTATCGGTGGTGCTAATACGGGAATCTATACAAAATGGAACATCGATAATAAGGAATTGGGAGATATGTGTAATTGGCTAAAAGGTTGCGTGTATTTTTACCTTCGCAAGGAGAACAGCATGGAGCGCCGTAAGAAATGTATCGATATCATGGACGATTTTGTGCCTCGGTATCAAAAGGCGATGGAGGGCAAATATAACAAGACCTTTCCGTGGGGTAAAAATTGGTACCAATTCTCGATCAGTTCGACCTTGATGCTCTTCCATTATATGTTAATAGCCGGAGAAAAGGGACAAAAGATAGCGATCGATATGATACGATCGATCATTGTGACGCCAAAAAAATCGCTCGGCCAGACTCGCTCTGAAGCTAACAGCGTATACATGGCACTGCCGTGGATAGTGGCGCATTATTACAACAAGACTATTGAACGTGCCTCTCAAGATCCGGACTACGTGTACGTCGTTAACTATATAAAATTGCAGCCCACCAAAGAAAAAAAAGAAGTAGGATTATACCGCGATTATACATATATCACACATGGGAATTGTTTAGCCTATGGATATTTAAGCGAGATGATAAATATGAGTTTGCCGCTCGTCTATTTCGACAATTGTATGACAGACTTTTTGTCAAAATGGGAAAAATGTCAAAAAATTCTGGCTCATCCGACGATTCCGTATGGACCGGTCGGCTTCTATACTCGAAGTAGTACGTTGAAATCCTTCTCATACAAAGATAGCAAACTCGGTATAGAAGTTATTCCCACATGTTTGTTTATTCGTATGTACGGTGATGATTATTCGTTCGCGGTTCGTGGACAAAATTCGTGGATAGCCTATTACGAATCGGATAAAACAAATGATGATATGGCGCAATATTGGGTACAATATAGAAATGTTCATTTTGCTAAGCAAGAGTACAAACCTACATTTCCGGACGTCGGATTCTTTTACGAAAAATACGCTGAAGATAATCCACATGAACCTGTAAAAGAACGTTGTAGAATTCGAACTTGTACTTCTACAACTACGACATTTTGCACAGAACTTAACAAATGTCAACTTGTAAACGCGGGGTTCGTGTTTTCGTACGCCAACATCGGAATGATGCGACATTTTTATAATTGTGCCGAAATGCGTTACACTTCTAACCCAAATAGCGAACGCGGCCGTTTTAGCGTAGATGAATACATATTTTGTGATTATAATAATCATACTATAGATATATGGATACGTATATATCGACACACAGATAACGATGTAATCATCTTTGTTGAACGGGAACATTTATGGGCACAGGGGGATCATAATGTATACATATATCATCTAAGATGGGATTGTAAAAACTGCACGCTGACATTCTGTGATAGACAAGCGGTGCAGTGTCCTGCCGATGAATGGGATGTATGTTATCCAAAAGATATTGAAGTAGTTAATACGGATAATACGATTATGCTCCTCGATCACGGAGAACCTAAATTAGCCATGTACCCCGATTCGTTCAAAGAATTGAATTCCAATTTCAAAACAATCTATCAAGATAAAGAGTACGAATTCGTTTTCGACGATCAAACGAATCAATACTGGTTAGCTGGTTTATGTATTGATAAATAGAGAAAAAATAAACAAAATACGTCACTGTACGAAATATTTATTGGTTTTTAATAAAAACAGAAGGAGAGTATTGTTATCATATTGTTGTGTCTCGGGTGAGGAGGTTTTGGGATTGATTGCCGGATAGGAATTTGGAAATTTGAGCTCCACCCAAGGAGTCTCACCTGGTTTTTTGTAGATTTAAGCAGCACACATGTAGATTTGTTAGAAATATATATATTTGATTGAAGGTATATAAATGTATATGTATAAATCTTATTTAATTCCTCGCTCCTTAAACCGTTTCGCTTATTGTGGTTTCGAGTGATTTTATGTGAGCATGTCTGATATCGCCTTATAATATGTATATATCGCGTTTGATATCGCGAGAGTCGCTATTACGGCCTTCCGCCATTTCGCGATACACTACTCCTTAATTATGACTGCCTACCGCTTGTTAACGATGGATAGTTCGATTAGTTTTTGGAAAGGATCACCTAACGACACGACCATATTTGGTCATTTGATTCGTGGCGGCAAGCCCAGGTGCAAGCAAAGAAAGTTCAAAGTCGAACTTCTTTGCTTGCACTTTCGCAACTTCGTTGATCTTTTTTGCCATTATTTCCGCGTTTTTCGCAATTATCCCGATCGCGTTTTCGCGTTGGCTTAACTTTCGCGCGTGGCTCGCCGTGTCAGTGTTTCGCGCGATCAACGTTCGTAACGTTATGCGGGTTTAAAGTATGAATTGGAAGACGTATCTCTTATCCGAATTAAAAATACTATAAAATGATAGTAATATTATAATAATTGGTGCATAGCCTTTTTGGGCTATAACAATATCAAGAATAGATAATTAGTTTTACTTATTAATTGTAAAAAATAAAATTTACCAACGCGTCATAGCAAATTGTCGTAATATTGCGTGATAATGAGGAATATAAAGTGGACATGGGAATATCTCGTTTTCACAAAACAGCTTTATCGTTGATGTAGCAAATAAACTAATATAATATCTCGAATATTATTTTATCGACTTTTCAATGCGTTCCCAAAAGAAAATTAACTTTATGTAATTATATAAGATCATATATGTATAATAACATATGATAACATATATAAATTTATATGATCATAATAATATCCGAAATTTGGCACAATATGATTTTATCTTTATATATTTATATTTGGCCAGATTTGTTTTCAAATTAGATCTACAGGGTGTTTGGTAAAGATTGTGCCAACGCTCGTGAGCGGGTAGAGCACAGTAAACTGAATAGAAAAGTCCTTTGCCATTTTGCGATTTTCGTAATAATTATTGAGAAATTAATTAAAAAAGATCGACCAATTTGCGTAAGTATAAGCGCGCGGCGAGAAAGAACGGCCCAGAGACATCCCAAAAGTTTGTGGTCGCTAGGCGCGCGACGAAGTTTTGGGAGGAGCGCTCTACAAATGACAGCGGTTACGTATGAGCAGTACATAATAATGGATTCCCGCGTCCTAGCAATCACATATCACAATGGGTTGTCCCTTTTTATTGTGCGCTTATACTCACGCGAATTGGTCGATTTTTTTTTATTAATTTCTCAATAATTATTACAAAAATCGCAAAATGGTAAAGAACTTTTCTGTTCAGTTTACTGTGCTCTACCCGTTCACGAGCGTTGGCACAATCTTTACCGGACACCCTGTATAATATATAACCGAATATGATTATATAAAAATAAGATCATGTTGGACGCCAGATAGCGGATAGGAGGAAGTCTAGGAAACTTATTTTTCGACTATCTGAGCAGAGACTCTTGAGTAGTGATGGTTATAACAGGTAGTTGTAAAACTCTGTCTGAGGTCAGGAAAACTATTGTCGGCTATATACGGACTAATCCCCTAAGCCAAGCTGGAAACTATCGTGGCGATAACTGCACACTGGGGGTGCAGTGTCGCGAACGATGCTTCTGTGGAATATGCCAAAAATAGACACTAAAAGTGTTCTGACATTGTTTAAAGAATAGCTTTTAATGCGCGTTGGGTTGCGCGAATTATTTATCGAACTTTATTTAGTAACGATATCGATACTACTGGCTTCGACAGACACAGAGTACAAGACTTCCAAAATCGCGATAGCTACAGATTTGAGAGTGGAGACACCTTTTAATATTAGAAGTGTCAGAACACTTTTAAGCGTTTTTTTGTTCCATGAAGAAATGTTCTACGAGTTACTGACAGTGTTAAAACACGATTGCGACAAAGTGTGCATCAAGATGGCAGGCATTTCGAGCACTTGTAAATTATTGTAGCATCCACACATTCAAACGTTTTTCTCGAAACCTATAAAAGCTAATTGAATTAAGTTTTAGTAAAAGTTGTTTCTTTTCAATGCTCTATCCCACGATACCCCATATACTCGATCCATATTTATATTTAAAATTTCAAAACTGATCCCAATTACCTATTTACGTTTTATTCCGAAAAATGGAACTATCTTCAATGATTACTTTAAAAATGAACAATAAAAATTTTTTCCTGGCTTCCTGTGACGTCACATTTTTGAGAAAAATGGCTGGCACGAATGGTCTAAATCATCATCCAGCATATATCTTCATATATACTACGTAAAAAATTAAAGGCCGCTTTCTCTTTCCTCTTAAAAAAAAAACAATTTTCATGTGGCTGTAACTTCATTGCAAATAATTGTATTGAGATAAAAAAAAGCGTCACAAAGCCAGCTTTTTATTCCGCTGGAGAATTCCACTGCGAGGGTATCTACTGGTTTTTATTTATTTTTCGGCGACCGGCGCGGTTTCGTCGCGTCTTTCGGTTACTCGTAGATATAGATATTGATAAGTGACTAAATTTTTAAGGAATGTATGACACAAGATGCTTTATTTACCGAACGACTCATTTCTATCACCGATCGATTATCATTGCCGCAACTTCGCGGAAGGAAGGAATCGTGGAGTCACCAGGACGTAACACTTGAAATTTTTAATTTTAGAACCTTTTAATCGATTTCAATTTTGTTTATTTGTTACAAAATTACATTATGAAAAAGCGACATCCTTCGATTGAACAAATGTTTCAAAAATCTGTTAAAAAGTGCCAAATTAGAAACATGTAGCACAGTTTCATTAATTGGATTTTAAAAAGCAGAGTTTTATTTTTAGTTTATTTTTTTTAATGAATGTTCTATGATTTTTTTCGTTGACTCGCACAGACAGTACAAGAAGGCCAAAAGACATTTTAAAAATATCTAAAGAACAATAAGACATTTTTAAGTCGTCTTTTAGACATCTTTTAGAGACATGTGCTATCTAGAGCACATCATCATTATTAAAGCAAAGTTAATCTCTTGATTATAGACTCAACATCCATTTTCATATATTGTTTAAGATTTTTATATTTTATTTAAGGTATATATTTGTTTGTAAAATATATTTGAGTAAGACCCGGGCACACCAAGTTTTCATACTTCGATCTAAAGATCGTTTATGTTATTTAAAATTTGCGTAAAACTTTCTTTTGAACTACACATCATATAAAAAGTGCTTTAAGACTTAAAAGAATTCTAATTCATTTAGTGTTTATTATAAATTGATAGCATATCCCGGGGAAAAATGTTTATGTATGATCAGATATAATCATGTATAAATTAGCCATACATGATCATACATCGAATTTATCTCTGTATGAACATACATAGTTATATACAATCATGTACAACTATACATGGTCTATGTGAGTGCATGCGTGCGTGAGAGCGTGCCTGCGTGCGTGCGTATCATACAGAGACAAATTTAATATATGATTATATATGTCTAATTTATATGTAATTATATTTCTGATTATACATTAAAATTTTTTCTTAAGTATACATTGCGCGCAAAAAATGATTTTAACTATCTTTCAGACCTTTGTCTGTACGATTTCTAAACAATCAAGCGTTTCTTAAGATTCGGGCGATCTCGTCGAGATCGACTCCCGAACACAATTCAATATCTGATTTCCCTGTGTTGGGATTTTATCAGAAAGTAAGTTAATTGGAATAATTAGTACATTTTAATTCTCTTACTAGCATCTTTTCTTTGCAAGCTTTTGATTTATAATTCTCAAGACTAAAACGTAATTACGAGATAAATATTGCATAACACGCTACATAACGGTAAACGATCGAACTACTTATTGAATCATGTGATGCGGTAGCGACACGATGCCAAGTATGTACATAGGGTAAAGTAGAGTAAATTCGTAAATTTTTTTTTATTTTTTTGGATTTGACTTTCTAAAAGAAATCAGAGGACAAGAAAATTCTTCTGATCGTTAGTAGTCTTTAATGAACCTTGAACTATGAGAAAATGAGGCTAGTTACTAAAAAAAATATTTGTTTACCAAAGATAACAGGAGTTTTGAAGAAGTCAGAGTCAAAGTATCCGGTTTTGTCCTACCCCCCGGCAGGGTAAAATCGGATACCAATTTGAAAACACATAAAACACCGTGCAATTACGAAATCTTTACTTATTTTAATCAAAATACGATACAAAAATGTATTCTATACACAAAAATCACAAATAAAGATATCCTCTTGCTCTAGGATTGCTGCAGGACTTTATTATTTAATTTTTTAGCTTTTTTGCGACGAAATTCGAGGTACGCGCGAGGCCAAACTTTTCGTTGCCGTGCGACACTGCGAAGCTCGCCGCTGGCATGCCTAGTAGACTAAGAGCTAGCGACATTTTTAGTTATGGTATTTATACCAAGCTCTTCTGGTAATGAGAGACTCGTTTTGACGTATAGAGAAGGGATCAACGAGTCTGGCAGCTGGGCAGAGGTATGCGTAGCAACACTTCACCCCCAAACGTCATAAAAAACTGTATGAAAATTCTTATTTATACTCGTCTCCTTTTACTATATTGCATTTTATGGAGTTTTATAGCCATAAATGATAATGCCAGACATATTGTGAGGTATTAAATTGGCTAGAGAAGTTTTTTTCATCGAAAATTAGGGTACTAGAATTTTATAATAGCAGAACAATATTTTAAACCAGGCTGTATTTTATGTATTATTTCAATCACACTTTCAGGATACTATTAAAATAAATCCCAGATCAATATTGTGGTATTAACTGTATGCTGACAGATTGAAAAAATTAATGCCATGAGCGCGAGCATAGTATTAACTCTTGTGGCTGACGTCATTGATGAATATTTCATCTTGAATTTTTTATTGTATAACACCTGAATCGAATGAATTAAAATTATTAGGAATATATATCGAATATGTATATTAATAGTTGAAAAAAAAGTACATACAAGAAATTTTATTCAGCACATCGTCTTTGTATACTGTAGAATCTTCCTCAATATCTTCATCTTTTTCATCTGAATTTTCGACATCATTTCCATCGGCATCTCTGACCATAGTAATATCGTCTTCTGTTAATTAGAATAAAGTCGAAAAAATGATTGGAATAGAGTCGAGAACATATTTGAGTATAGTGAAAGAAAAAGTTATTACAATCAGAAGTATTTTCATCATCGAATTTGCAAAAACGAGCGACGGCTAAAACCTTTTGAATGTTGTTCAGGGTCATGACCTTGACAACATATGTCAAGGTCAAGGTCATCGGGACTGCCTCTCTTCATCGGCATATTTACCAAATCTCGAATTGAAAAACTTGGCACTGCTAAATATATGCTATTTAGTTTAATGTACTCATTATATTTTGAATTTAGCAACGCCAAACGTTTTTAATAAAAAATTTTTTTACACTTGAATATGTTTCACGATTTTTAAAGACATTGTAATTCAGATATAGCATCTTTTTAATGTGTTAGGAGTAATAATAAATTTTGTATTAAAACATTTTTATACTTAAATATGTTTCACTTTTAAAGGACATTGCAATTCAGATACAGCATTTTTAATGTGTTTAATATTGATACAAATTTTTACGATCAAGACAATATTGGTGCAGTCAATCTTAACATTTCCAAATTTATTCCGTGAAAAGTGACATTTTTGATTTTCCGATTTCAGACTCACATACATACGCACACATCCAAAACGAGTTTGTCCATAAAAGTGCACTTGCAATGCTCACAATGAGACATGTTAAAATGTGTGCACTTACACTTGATTTTGTATCGTTTAATTTGATAAAAGTAAATCTGTTACAATAATTCTAAAAATACAATAATATGTGTGATTAGCTATCAATTATCTCATTTACCAATAGTAATTTTGTCATTTTTCAAAATGATACGTGCAATCATTATAGCTGCGCTATTAAATTCTGTAGTTGAAATGTTACTTAATTTAATTATCGAAAATTGTATACAAGATGTAAAAAATATGTGTTTAGGCGAGTGAGTCCCGATTGCGCACATTACCGATCAGACACGACAATATTTCCCGATCGGACACAGACTCGATCGGACACAGAATCGAATGAACACAGACGCTATCGGATACAGTCCCGAACGAACATAAACCTTGTTGGAAATATTTAGTTTCAGTGAAATACATTAAACTTTGGGTAATAGCGCTCAGTTTTAGCAAAAAAATTGGTTTCAGCAATTTAATTAAAAACGGGGTAATTATTTGGAATAAGGCTTTTTCTCAATTTTGACAAATATGATCGGATCTCTCGGTAAAACTCTTTGTTGTGACTCCAACAGTGAAAATCAGTTGGGGAAGCCCGTCCCCCATTACCCCCCCCCCAAAAAAAACCTCAAAAATTACCAAAGCAAAGCGAGATCCACCACACAATTGTTGTGTGAATGAGAAAGTATATGCGTGGACGCAGTGGGCTCCGCCCTTCCCTTCCCCCTACGGGGGAGCTCTACTTCCGGAAGATATAACCTAACCCAAACCTATTTGTGATTTAAAACTAAAAGTTAATTTGGAAAAGCAATTTCGCGAATGAACCTTGTTGAAAATTGAAATAAATTAGCTGCAAGAATGTCTACGTGTACGCGTCTATTATTTTTCGCTAAGTGCTGGTTGCTCCGTCCGCGCACCGTTTTTATAAACGCGTGCCTTTCTAGACGGATTCAAGCTGCTCTCGAAACTGACGCGTTTTCCGGCCGTTTTTCGAAAGGCCTTTTGTTTGGAATTGTTTTCGAATCCTTCTAGAAGATCTGACTCAGAAATTCATGTAGTCGCATATTGAAAGCTGTTAACGAACTGCGAGAAATAGGTGAAATACATTATTGACAAAATATTCATGACTATGTACCTATCCCGTAAATGTAAACAAACACTTTTTCGTTTGTTCTAAAACAAATACAATGTACACAAACTTCACTTTTTCTAATATTATTTTATAATATCTGAGAAAAAGCATTAACATTGTGAAACTTCAATTTGTTATATCTCCTAAACCAATGCCGTCCCCCACTTATTTCTTGCGGGGAATTACTCAGAAAAACCTCCCCTACAACATATTTAAGTAGCGATTAAATCGGAGGTGTGTTACCTTTTATGCAGTTTTAACAACAAAAGTTTTATGGTTTCAAATGTACTTCACAATGGCATATCTGGATTTTTCAAAAATGGTAAAATTTTTCAAAATACCCCCACCACTCATAATTTTTTTTTTAAATATTTTGAAAAAATTTTCGAATTATATTAAAGCCAAATGTTGTGCCAAATTCAACCATGTATGATAAAGTTATGTTGCGGGAATTAACTCTTGAGAAATAAAATAAAGACGCACGCTACCTATACTAATCTTCCCAGTCAGCAAAGTCTGTTCGAACAATCGAGCAGAATCTGTCATCATAATTTAAATGGAATAGCGGCATTTAAATGCTTTATTCATTTACATTGCTCGTTTCACTTACTAAAAGATAATAAATGAGGTATACAATGTATGTAATATATACTTGTTTTATTAGAACAAAAAATGTTTAATTTTTTGTAACAAATTTCAAAGATTACACATACAGATATTATAAAAGAATAAATTACAAAAGATTATGATTTACAAGTTCTAAAATTTATTTTTAATATCTCCGCGCATATCTGTAATGCGAAAAAATTTTGTATCTGTAAAAAAAAAATGACTGAAAGTTGTGGATAAATGACATATGTACATTTAATAAGTTATGCATGGTTTTTAATCATAAATGAAGTTAAAAAAAGAATACACACATTAAACATATAAGTATACATATACAATCTGAAACGCGCGTAAAACTATTTTATATGTATATGTATGTACAATACGCGTATTAGTTTAAAAATAAAAAGACATCAATAAATACTTAATAAACTTAATATAACAAATATTATACTTATATTTATATGTATAATAATACATGAATTTAATAATAATAACTTGACAAAATTTATAGATTAGACGATTTAACTTTTAAAGATTTCGGCAAATAAATAAGCAACTGAAAAACTGACGACAATCAGAAAACTAGAAATATAAGCAAGAAAACAATAAAAGCATTTAATTTAAAAATTAATTATTTAGATAATATATTACCAATTAACATTTCGCTTAATTTCAGTTCACAAAATTTTTGTTTGTGTTTCTTCCCTAGCCAGCTGTACTTTTCTGCCATTTTATTACTTAAGAGTTGGCTTAAACTTCGTCTCATAAATTCGTAACAGTGTTTTCCACCAATATGTGATGCTTGTGTAACCTGCAACATTTATTAATTGAATATTTGTATTTTATATAATACTTTACCATACTTCACAAACTTTAATTTATGTAGAAAATATTGATTAAGAAAACAATTTCTAAAATTGATTGTAGAATTGACTGAATTGTTATATTTATGAAAATCGCATGAATAATAATAAAATAGATAAATTATACGTTTAAATAGCTTAAAAGAATTTTTATAACATGAATGCACCAAAAATATTATGATATATAAACTTGTTATTATTTAAAAATAAAACCAAATTTTATAATCATAGATATTTGGGCATTCTTATATACGGACGCTCCTGAGACAAAACGTCGCGCTCCTTAGTTACGCGTATCTGGCGACTCGTCGCTAACGCACGAGCGGTGAGTGGGGGGCAATAGGTGTGAGCCACGGAATCGGGCCGAAATGTGCAACTAAATCCGAGCACTGCTCTAAAACCTTGCATGTCAATGAAAAATTATTGCACCAAAATAACAAAAGAAAGTACTAATATATGCAACCTCAATTCTTTAAAAAAAAATTACGATTATTTTTGTAATGTTTCTATAAACTTTTATTTGACTCTTTTTAGAAATAGGATAGTTTCAAAGTAATAAGCATTTTCCAAAAAGTGAGATGTTATACACAAGTGTAGATTTTGATAAAATACTTTCTACAGTCCACGATGATCCCGGCAGTATTGAAATCTATTGAGAAAGAAAAAGAGAGGAAAAAATGTGGGATATAACAGAAGAGAAAAGGAGAGGAAAAAGGACTGCGACAGAAAGAAATAGTCGCGTTATACAAAAAATAAAAAAACCTTACTTTTTATTTTTAAATTATAAGGTTTGCATTTTTGTTTATTAAAAAATTGACTTCCGTCAAAAATCATATTACAGGCCTTTGTATAGATAATACCAAACACATTGCAGTAACTTACGAAGGTTTTGACTACTGCATGCGATTTATCGTAAATAAACTATTTTGGAGATCATCATAAAGAGGGTAAGAGCCCATTATCATTGCTTCCTATAGGAATAGTTTCACAAACACCTTTTGAGTATATGCATCTGGTGTGTTTGGGCGTCATGAAAAAAATTTTGTCTGCATGGGTATGTGGAAAATATTCACGTCTGTCAAAATTATCAGAAAGATCCATTTCTATTATGTCTGCAAGACTGAATAATCTTAAAGAATATTGTCCGTCAGATTTTGCAAGACGCCCTAGATCTCTCAATATGTGTTCTAAATATAAAGCGACAGAATTTCGTGAATTTCTGCTTTATACAGGACCAGTTGTAACATATGGTTTATTAGACGAGAGATTGTACAAGCACTTTTTATTTTTACATGTGGCAATAAGAATCTTAGTTTCCAATTCATCGTCAAGACAATTTCTGAATTTTGCAGAGCTTGCGCTACAAAAATTTGTTCATCGAAGTGATACTCTTTATGGTCCAACCTTCAATACTTATAATGTCCATGGGCTTCTTCATCTTATCGACGATGTAAGACATTTTGGCAGTTTGGATTCGTTTTCTGCATTTCCTTATGAAAATAACATGTCCATTTTCAGAAAATATTGTAGAAAACCGGGTTTACCTCTTCAACAATTTTTCAAAAGAATGAAAGAGATTGAAATTCACGGAACAGTCGATGCTCGTGCCATTGATTCACCCATTTGTGTATCCGCATTGTATAATAATGATGGTAATTATCATCAATATCGTAAAATTAAATTTAACGGAACATTGTTGAGTATAGATGTACGTGATAATTGCTGTATCTTGCATAATGGATCTTGCATCGTCTGCAAGATTATTTTAGAAAATAATTTGTATTGTTTGGCAGTCAAAAAATTTTTACAGGTTGAAGATTTTTATGACATTGGTGTATTATCTTCGGCTCTTCAAATATATAAATGTTCCACGTTGAGCAGTGAAATCTTTTATATTAATCTGGATGAAGGTTATGCTAAATGTTATAGAATGCCTTTCTGGAATTCTACATCGATGGATGATAATAACAATGATGAAGAAGATCATTCGCTTCGATACGTTGTTGCTGTTATTGCACATAGCGAGAAAGCGTAAGATATATCCTTGCGAAAATCTTTGACAAGCCTTTGTAAAGGATTAAAGGATAATGGTTCTCTTTTCTGCATGAATCTTTACGATATTTTATTCTTTTGTTTACTTTCTTAATCTGTTTCTCTTCTCTTTCCAAATATATGTTTGCTAGTTTGAAAAGTACAATATCATCATAATCATTTTCGCATTAATCTTCTGTCCTTGTCGTTGTTTTCTTTTGCTGCTTTCGAGAGATACATAATGTATACTATGTATTTCCATTAATTACACACACACAATATGGATGTTTACAACAGGATAATTTTCTTAATAGCTTACTTAGAGTTGTGTGTAATTTGAATATTTTTAACAGTTTCTGAGTTTAAATTTTATTTAATATTATTAATATTTTAACATTTATTAATTTTTTGTATTTTAATCAAATACTATGTATTTTGTTTTATGTTATGTATATTGTTTTATAATTGATATATGTTTCTGAATTTATGGTATTCTGTTTATTTTTCTTTCATTTTTTAAGTCACATGATTCGAGCTTGGCGCGCAATTTCTGGGCGTAACTAGGGAATAACAGTTTCGTAAAAAGGGGTAAGATAGGTGGCAGTATAGTAGTTGCTTGCGACGTGTAAGAGTGAATGGCTCGTAAGAAAAAGTAATAAAGTGTTCTATTCCTAACAGTGTGTAATAATTTAGAAAAACACATCCACCATACAATTAATAAGTGCATTGCACCGGTCCTCAATTGAGAGCACAAAACATTGGTCCTTCGAGCCGGATATATCCGGGATACAAAAGGATTTGTCTCGCTAGCGTCGCCACAGTGCGAAGGCCGGGCAGTCTTCTTGCATGCGGGTACCGTGAACAAACATTGAGCATCACAACGAGCCGCATCGTCTTGCATTCGAAAAACGAGCTAACGTGCGAACGTCGTCATATAATTCGCGACGCCGAAAAAGTGCAGTGTATGTGGAATACCGGGATTGTAATCGAACAATCGAGAACGGGCCGTGCACTCGAGCGCTTCGGCTTTGCACGTGCGTGAAACAAACCTGTAAGGAAAGGACATTAATATCTCGTATTAATCAGCATTTGCGGTCTAGAATAACGCGAGTGTCCGACATTTTGGCATTCGTGACGTATCATAACGCGAGTGTTCCCACGTTTCGAGCAGTCGTAATTTGTCGTAGTGCGACGGTTCGACATTTTCGGGTTTTCGGGAAGACCGACGAGAGTGCGCGGCTATCGACACGTACACGCAGGACGAGAGATACTGACAACGGTGGCGGCACACTACTGTAACGATCATTCTTTCGACATACGCGAACGCGATATATACGAGTGTCGGGCGGCTATCGCGAAAAACAGTCGTTACGAAATCGACGATAAAAAAAAAGGGCAAGCCAACATGGCCGAACAAGCGGCACTTCTCAAAACGCTGAAATCAAATCGCACTACGATCAAAAAAACATGCACGAGATTCCGTACGTATTTGACTGCATTAAACGTACCGGTAACAACAATTGTCGAATTACGTCAACGGTTACAAAGATTCATCGGTCTTTGGGACAATTTTAACGAGGCTCAGTCAGGTATCGAAGCAATCGAGAGTGCTGATGAGTTCGAGCAAATTCACCAAAATGAAAGAGAGTTATTTGAAGCGAGATATTTTGAAATAACAGTCGATCTGGAAACGCTGATCGAGAGGAAGGAACAGGAGATGCGGGGCAACCTTGCGCAACACGGGTCAGATTCTCAACAATCAAGAGACGGAACGCCAAGTATGCTGAGTAATAACGTTGCAAATGATCACTTAAAATTACCTCGCGTCACTATGCCAACGTTTTCCGGAAAATATGAAGAGTGGAATCCGTTTCGAAATATTTTTCTGAGCATGATTCATCAAAATCCCACACTTCCTAGTACTCAGAAAATGCAGTATCTTCTATCAGTGTTGAGAGGCGAAGCACACGATGTGGTCAGCTCGCTCGAAACTTCCGACGATAATTATTCCGAAGCTTGGAAGATGCTGAAAGAAAGGTATGACGACGATAATTTGATAATTCAAAAGCACATTAGAGTTTTATTTGAGCAGCCCGTTCTTCACAAGGAAAACCACGTGGCTTTACGTCGTATGCTGGATACCGTGTTAAAGCATGTACGAGCGTTGAAAGCGATGAAACAACCTACCGATCAATGGGATGACCTCCTGATGTATCTGGTCACTAGTCGGCTAGATCAAACGACCAGTAAAGAGTGGAAAACCTCGATCAAAAAGGGTGATATACCGAAATTTGATCAATTAACAGAATTTCTAGCTCAGCGTTGTCGGGCGTTGGAAGCATCCTCGCGTTCACAAAGGTCCGCAACAAGTACTCCGCATCAAGGTAAATGGGAGCACAGTAAGAGCACAACGGCTCACGTAGCTACGACAAACGTGATGTGCGCATTCTGTGGTAAAGAAGATCATCCGATATACAAGTGCAACAATTTCACGAAACTTGAAGTGGATCATCGAATAAAGGAAGCGAGATCGCGTAAACTGTGCCTAAATTGTTTGAAAGCTGCGTCTCATCAGGCGAGACAGTGCGGGTCGGGAGCGTGCCGCAAATGCGGTAAACGTCATAATACGTTGCTCCATTTGGAGCAAAATTCAAAAAATCAAGCCGAGATTGCATCAGCGAGCATCATGGACACTAGTGGTGAAAGGTCACCGGCATCGAGCGTGAATCTTGCATCGGTTCGGCAAGAAAGACAGGTACTTCTCGCGACGGCGATCGTCAATGTCTTGGACTTCAGAAGTAAGGCTACACAGTACCGAGCTCTTTTTGACTGTGGATCGCAATCTTGTTTCGTGACGACTAATTGCGTACAAAGACTCGGACTCAAGCAAATTCCTACAAATATTCAAATCTCTGGCCTGGGAGAATTATCGACGCAGACTCGTAGAGTGACGAAATTAACGATATAATCGAGGATAAACGGATATCAAGCCAAGATAGACTGTCTCGTGATTCAAAAAATTACCCAGGCTCTTCCAGCAAATCAACTCGACCTTAATGAGTTACAAATCCCGGACGGTATAACGTTGGCAGATCCTGAATTTAATCAGCCGTCAGCCGTAGATCTACTAATAGGAGCGGAGGTATTCTTCGAGTTATTATGCATCGGAAAAATTAAGCTTGCAGAGGATCAGCCTATATGGCAGAAAACGGTACTCGGCTGGATTGTTTCCGGAAGATTCATGATGCGTGAT
The DNA here is from genome assembly GCF_003651465.1 of Formica exsecta. NCBI lineage: Eukaryota > Metazoa > Arthropoda > Insecta > Hymenoptera > Formicidae > Formica > Formica exsecta. The sequence continues at coordinate 22,974 of NW_021849006.1, read as the reverse complement.
CGGTCAAGAAAGGACACGTGTTGCCATCTGGCAATCAATGATGAACTTAACGCAAGTCTCTCGCGATTTTGGCAAATCGAGCATAACGAACGTCAAAACACTCGGACCCCGGAGGAACGTTTTTGCGAAGAGCATTTTGCACAGACATACAAGCGCGATTTGGAGGGTAGATTCATCGTAACTCTTCCAACAAGACACGAGCAGCTCCAAGAACTGGGAGACTCGAGAGACATAGCTCTGTAACGGTTCAAGATGTTGGAACGCAAATTAGAGCGAAAACCTCGACTCAAGAAAGAATACAACGATTTCATACATGAGTATGCAAAGTTGCAACATATGAGAGAACTTCGTGGACACCATCCATCATGGAACGTGCGACCACATTTTTATCTTCCACATCATTGTGTGATAAAGGAAACAAGTGCTACAACGAAGTTAAGAGTCGTGTTCGACGCATCGAGTAAGACAACAAGCGGCATTTCACTCAACGACGCTTTGATGGTTGGGCCTGTTCTTCAACAGGATCTATTCTCAATACTGCTGCGATTTCGAACTTTCGAATACGCCTTGACCGCCGACATCGCTAAGATGTATAGGCAGGTGCTTGTGAACGAGGCTCAAATACCACTGCAACGAATCCTCTGGCGTAATCAAGTAACGGACGACATCAAAACATACGAATTGATCACATTGACGTATGGAACAGCATCAGCTTCGTTTTTAGCAATCAAGGTCATACAACAGCTGGCCGATTTGGAGGAAAATGAGTTCCCGATCGGAGCTTCGATAGCACGAAGGGACTTTTACGTCGATGATTTAATCACAGGTGCAAATTCAAAGGAAGACGCGCTGATGATTCGTGATCAAGCCGCAGCATTACTAAAAAAGGGGGGATTTTTGCTACGACAATGGGCTTCAAATAGCCAAGAGTTGCTGAAAGGCATAGGAGAATCGTCCACCACGAATGCTCTTCTTGAGCTAGACAAGGATGGGACTTCTAAGACTCTAGGAATCAAATGGAATCCTTCAAAAGACGTATTGCAGTACGCAATCTCGATGGAGCTGAAAGGATCGAATTCTCACACGAAAAGATCGATTCTATCCGGCATTGCCCAAATATTTGACCCGCTGGGTCTATTGGGACCCGTGATAGTAGTCGCGAAAATTTTAATTCAAAAACTTTGGAGGCTTTAAATCAGCTGGGACGAATCTCTTCCCTCAGATATACATACTGAGTGGTCGGATTATGTCATGAAAATTCAAACCCTGAATGGTTTCAACATACAACGAAAAATCATCGCTACTGGCGCAGATGTGCGCCTGGAACTTCATGGTTATTGCGACGCTAGCGAACGGGCCTACGGAGCCTGCGTTTATATACGTAGCAGCAAGTCTCGCGAATTAATTCAGGTGCAGTTATTGTGCTCAAAATCGCGTGTCGCCCCTTTGAAGGCAATATCTATTCCAAGATTGGAGTTGTGCGGTGCTCAGCTGCTAGCCCAGCTGATGACCAAAGTAAAGAAAGCACTGGAGCTGGCGATAACCAAGACGTACTATTGGACAGACTCATCGATCGTCCTCCATTGGATCAAGGCGACTAACAAAAAATTACCAGTCTTCGTGGCTCATCGCATCGGCGAAATTCAGGAATTAACATCGATGGACGAGTGGAATCATGTGGGAACTAAAGAGAATCCTGCCGATTTGGTGTCTCGAGGTGTGACTCCGAACGAGCTAAAGATGTCTCAGCTGTGGTGGAACGGGCCTCAATGGCTGCAGAACGGCGACGTCATCGAGTGTTGCCCGGAATTACCAGAGATTGACGAGATTCAACTTTACGAATCAGTCGGATCAACGGTGATCGCAATGCCTACGCAAAAGCATATCGATCCATTCGACAAATTCTCAACGCTCAACAAGCTCGTCAGAGTGGCCGCAACGTGTATACGATTTGCGCGAATCTGCAAAAAGGAGTCTAAACAAACGCTCACTGGTCCATTGTCAGTCGATGAATTAGAGTATGCGAGAAAACGGCTTATAAAAAGGGAGCAACAATCAGTGTTTTTCGAAGAATTTATGGCTCTGGAAAAGGGAGATGATATTTCAAAATGAAGCAATTTGAAGGACATGAATCCGTTTATTGACGAGGATAGCTTGTTACGAGTTGGCGGCAGATTACAGCATTCAGAACTTCCTCATGATACAAAACATCCTGTGATATTGCCTCATCGTTCGCGTCTTACTAAACTCATCATAGAGCACGAACATCGTAGAAATCTGCATACTGGACCTGATGCAACTCTAGCTGCAGTTCGACAGATGTATTGGCCGATCAGGAGGCGCGGTATCGTCAAACAGCTGTTTCGCAAGTGCGTCATCTGTTTCAAATCGAAACCTCGCATTTCGGAGCAGCTTATGGGAAATCTCCCGGCTCATCGAGTGATTCCATCAAGACCCTTCAACAATACCGGAGTCGACTTTTGCGGGCCTATTCACATACGGGATGCTAAAAGAAGAAACAGCAAGCGCGTGGAAGCATACGTTGCCGTTTTTGTTTGCATGGCGACGAAAGCTGTGCATTTGGAAGTTGTATCGGATATGACAACCGACACATTTCTGAACGCATTCAAACGATTTATCAGTCGTCGAGGAAAGCCAGCTGATGTATTCTCCGACAATGGAACGAATTTTGTCGGAGCCCATCGTAAATTGGACGAGCTGAGAAACCTTCTCTCTCAAGAAGAGCATAAGAGCAAGATCATCGACAAGACATCATCAGATCGACTCCGATGGCATTTTATACCGCCACGAGCTCCCCACTTTGGCGGGTTATGGGAGGCTGCCGTTAAGTCTTTTAAGCGGCATTTTTACAAGATTGCCTCCGACGCAGCGTTAACTTTCGAGGAAGCATCAACGCTCGTCACGCAGATCGAATCGATTCTAAATTCGAGACCTTTGACCGCAATGTCATCGGAACCGAACGAAGTAAACTATCTATCTGCAGGCCATTTTCTGATTGGCAGCACGATAACCTTGTATCCCGAGCCTGAAATCACTCATCTCAAGATCAATCAGCTGTCGAGGTGGCAACGCTTGGAGCAAATTCGATAACATTTTTGGAAACGTTGGTCTTCGGAGTATTTGTTGCAGCTTCAAAGACGAACTAAATGGCAGACGAACCAAGGTGTGCAGCTTCAAATAGGACAATTGGTTGTCTGCCGAGAGGATGGATTGCCACCTTTAAAATGGATGCTCGGACGGGTTCAAGAGCTCTGTCTGAGAAGCGACAAAATTGTCAGAGCAGCTGTTATCAAAACAGCTATCGGAGTTTTCAAGAGACCGGCAGTGAAATTATGTATTCTGCCCCTCGAGGCTTCTCCAAACAATGCCAAAGTTTAATCGCATTATTCAATTTTTTGTTTTTTATTTATAAGCTCGCGCACATTTGCTGTTCGTCGCGTTAAGTAGCACGTGATTATTTATGTTTTTATTTTTGTTTGCTGCGCCAAATGCGCAGATCTTTGTTATGTTTAACTTGCTTTGTTAGTCGAGAAAATGTGCGAAATTGACAACCAAGGGTTATCAAGGCGCGCGGTATGTTTCTGAATTTATGGTATTCTGTTTATTTTGCTTTGATTTTTTAAGTCACATGATTCGAGCTTGGCGCGCAATTCCTGGGCGTAACTAGGGAATAACAGTTTCGTAAAAAGGGTTAGATAGGTGGCAGTATAGTAGTTGCTTGCGACGTGTAAGAGTGAATGGCTCGCAAGAAAAAGTAATAAAGTGTTCTATTCTTAATAGTGTGTAATAATTTAGAAAAACACATCCACCATACAATTAATAAGTGCATTGCACCGGTCCTCAATTGAGAGCACAAAACAATATATCTATAATTTTTTTACAAGCACATGGACAGCCGACCGAAGCGCACCGTTGCGAAACCTTCCCGCTATCAGACCACTTCCTCCGATGAATCACCGAAACGGAAAAAGATTCCTTCAAAGAACATCACGACTGGAGATATCAACAAGGATATTGGTCATTTGAGAAGAATTTTGGACAATTTAGATAATTCTACCGAGGATTTGGATGAGAATACTTTTAATACTAATATTTACATACAAGAGCACACAGACACACAATCACATATTCCTACCCATACGCAACCACAAACAAATATTCCAGCTTGTACATCCACTATAACACCTTTAACATATGTACACACATCCACAAACATCGAATCTTATTCATCCACTGTAACATCTTTAACATCACATCCACAGACATCCACAAACATTGAACCTTATTCATCCACTGTAACATCTTTAACATCATATCCACACACATCCACAAACATTGAACCTTATTCATCCACTGTAACTTCTTTAACACCACATCCACACACATCACATCCACATACATCTATTCACGCCGATACATCATACTTGATACATACATTGCCCACACATTCTTCTAATTTGGCCAATCATCATACAAATAATACATATCAGTTTCAGAATCATTTAAAAACATGGCCGGCACAGGAAAATACTCAGGTAAACGAGTATCAGGTGGCTCGCGTTGAAATCCCACGGTCTACAGAAGAAACGGACTACAATCGGTAAATTTGTACATATTTATAGAAATAGTGATTTCTAAATAAAAATATTTGCATGAATGTAAACGTAACTCATAAACGTACAATGTTTACAGGATAACGCAGAAAAAATTGAGCAGCATTGATGCCGAGCTCAAATAAGTAAATCAAATATATCTATTAACACATGATCTCTGTAATATAGATGCTTTTATATTTTATTTATAGAAGAATGAATGGTTTGCAGCACAACCTCCTGAGATGTGTGCAAAGCAACAATGACCGCAATCGCGTACCACGTAAGCCAGCCTGTTTGCCCATATCATCCGTGGCCGAGATGGATGCTTTTGAGACTATCAATGATAATGATTATCGTGAAGTTGTAAGTAAACAAATATAAAAACTTTCTGTCGTCTGTACAAAATATGTATTAACATTATTTTTCAATACTTTGCCTAGGTGGATTATTTCAAATACATCGGCGGATTCAATTTAAAGGAAGCAGTAAATCTGTGCGTGAAAGAAGGATTAAAGGACTCAGTAACGCCGTCATTCACTTGATGGGGTCGCAAAGAAAATCAACGACCGTTATACAATACCCGCTTTATTATTTCAATTTATGGTACGATCTCTTTATTTTTCAGCATATATCTAACATTAAAATTGTATTATATATCAAACGGTCAAATATCTCGTAAACAATGCATTTTAGAAAAAAATGTTTCAGACAAAAGTTGTATGGTTTCGAGGAGGACATAAGGTGGTGTCATTAATTTAATCTTGAATAGTTGCTTGAAGGTCACGTGAAAATCACCTTCAATTTTTTAAATGGAACTGCCTACTGTTTATTGCATATTCTTGTAGCTTATGTCGAGAGCTCTTCAAAACGCTATAATAAAGTATTTTTTCATTAAGTACTTTTTGAGTTATTTTATATTTTAATCTGACATATTTTGATATAAAAATTAAAATATCTCGTAAAATATTTAGTTTTCGATAATCTTACCGTAATACTTTTATGTTCAAAATAATGGAACAAATCAATTAGTATAAAAAAAATAATTGTTTTCAAGAAAAAGTATGTAATCATTTACAATGTATTTTTTTAAACAATTATTTGTTTTTCTCTTTACATTGATTTGTCCCATTATTCTGAACATAAAAGTATTACGGTAAGATTATCGAAAACTAAATAATTTACGAGATATTTTATTTTTTATATCAAAATATGTCAGATTAAAATATAAAATAACTCAAAAAGTACTTAATGAAAAAATACTTTATTATAGTGTTTTGAAAAGCTTTCGAGATAAGCTACAAGAATGTGCAATAAAAAGTAGGCAGTTCCACTTAAAAAATTGAAGGTGACCTTCACGTGACCTTCAAGCAACTATTCAAGGTCTAATTATTGACACCATCTTATGTCCCCCTCGAAACCATACAACTTTTGTCTGAAATATTTTTTTCTAGAATGCTTAGTGTAACGGTTCACCTTTCCCGTACGCCGCGGATCAAGGCTCGCCGGTGCCAGGATTCGGGAGAAATACCGGCGGCCGGCCTCCCACTCACGCGAATCGGTGCGCGGTGGGGCGGCCCCACGGTGGGGCCGTGACACGGGTGTGGGAGCTTGGGGGCGCCGGGGGCCCCGAGCCTCAAAATTGCGGGCGGCTGGTCGGCCCGCGAGGCTAGTAACGGTATCGTTACATTAGTTTTTGAAAGAAAAAGGGTGTACGGGTGGTCTAAGACACCCTGTATATATAATAGTATACATAGTATCCCAATAAAAGTAACAGTAACATAACATCAATATTATAATTTCCCACTCAAAAATATAATTGTTAGGTATAAGATATGTAACATTGCAGTTATATTGTTGAGTGGGAAATTATAATATTGATGTTGTGTTATTGTTACTTAGTGTTTACAGGGTTATTATTATTAAGTATTATTATAAGTATTATTATAGTATTACAGTGCTGGGATTTAGATGCAACTTTCGGCCGGATTTCTTGACTCACGCCTACGGTTCCCTCTCTTACTGCTCGCTCCTTAGCAACGCAGCGCCGAACGGCCGTAACTAAGGAGCGCGTCACTAGTCTCAGGAACGTGCGTGTCACAAATGTAATAACGCAATAGCCTAGTGCCCTAGTAGCAAAACTGCTCATTAAAATTTTCTATTTAATTATATATTATAATATTATTATAGTATTATAAGTATTATTAAGTATTATGTAAATTTATTAAGTATTTATTAATGTTTTTTTATTTTTAAAGTAATATGCGTCTGTACATATGAATTAGTTTTATGCGTTTTTTAGATTGTATGTGTATATTTTGTATGTTTTGTATGTGTATGTAAGTATGTCCCAATAAAACAAATATTTATTGCATATATTGTATACCTCATTTATTATCCTTTAGTAAGCCAAACGAGAAATGTAAAAGAATGAAGCATTTAAATGCCGCTATTCCATTTAAATTATGACGACACACCCTGCTCGATTTCTGCCGCCAATCTGACATCAAACTGCGTTGCGCAGATCCTGCTCGTTTTCTGCCGCCAATCTGACATCAAACTGCGTTGCGCAGATCCTGCTCGGTATCTGCCGCCAATCTGACGCCTAACTGCGTTGCGCAGGTTCTGCTCGATTTCTGCTGTCAATTTGCTCTCGGCTTATGTCGACAGGTTCTGCCGGCAGAACACAAGCTTAATGCGGACGCAGTTGATGCCAATCTGCTGCAATATTCTGTTTGAATCTGCTCGCAAACTGCTGGCAGACTGCTAACATTTTGCTTACTGGGTTATTCGCTCGCTGTTTTATGATGACTTATCTCTTTTTTCTTTTCTTTGTCTCGCAATACACGATAACGATGCTGAATATTAGTAATAATATTTGTAGCCCACTTACGTAAATAATCTTTCTATACTACATATATTATATCATAATAATATAAAAAACGCGTAAGAGTTAACCCTTTTAGGTAATTCGAATTAGTGCTTTCCCTCCCCTAATTTTCCCACCACGAGTTTAGTGGGAGGGTCTTCTACTAAAAAAAGTGAGTTTTTTTGTTTTTTTTTTTAATTTATTGTTGGCTTCACTACCAAAAAACTAGACACATAAGTTTGCAACTTTCCGCGCAAAGCGAGGTTTAACTCAAATCTATGTGTCTAGTTTTTCGGTAGTGGAGCCCCCCCGCCAGGGGGAGCGGAACCCACTATCTCCACGCATACACTTTTTAATTGGAACCGAGGTTCCACATGGGTTTACAACTTTCCACGCGAAGCGAGGTTTTATATGGGTTTGTAATTTTCCGCGCGAAGCGAAGTCGAACGATATCGACAGGTGCTTTCAGGGTAAATATGCATTAAGTGGGCAATCTCACGGATGACATTGACCTTGACATATGTTGTCAAGATCATGACTGAATATTAGGTTAGATTAGGTTAGGTTAAATTAGAGTGAATCGAGTGAAGCGAAGGGGGGATTTAAAGCGGGAGGAGGCACGAACCAAGCATCCATCTCTTCCGTGGCAGCGGCACTGTCGTATCTGTGTAGGGCGTTTACACACTTCCTCAGCCCGACAAATAATTGTTAGAAAACAACATTTGCGGGTCTGAAAAAATATGCGAGGTACAAGTGGCTGAATCGGGAATCGAACCCGAGTCTTTCGCTTTCCGGGCAACTGCTCTTACCACTGAGCTATTCAGACCTCGCACCTTACGCCACTCTAACACAGTACATACGACTCCAGAGCGATGTTGGAATCTCGCTCAATGGATGCAGTGCCGATTGCCACGGAGAGACGAAATCCCCAGCACGTTACCAGATACGTGCGTTCGTAATAATAAATTCAAAAAAAGAAAAAGAAAACTTTTCCCCCACTTTTTTTAGGAGACTCTTCCACTAAACTCGTGGTGGGGGAATTAGGAGTGGGGGAGCACTAACTTAAATTACCTAAAAGAGTTAACTCTTACCAAGAAACGGAATGAGAATCTTGTAATATTTGAATAATTTCAAAAATTATAATTTTAAACAATTATGGTTTTAAAATAATATTTTGCAAAATAAATTTAAATTCAAGATATAGAAGCATAATAATATTCGAAAAATGTTTAAATATTTTATAAAATTTTTCCATCAACAAAAATTAAATTAATTTTAAAATTTGTTGATTATTGGGATGAATCGAGAAAAGTATTTCACTCGGTAATTGACACAATATAAATGTATTTATTTAATCGCAGGATGCAACTAAAATGTTCTGATTACAAAAGGAAAAATAATCTATGTACTGCACATGCTAGCAAAGAACGATATCTGATAGGGAGGGGAGAGCCACGAATGTGGCACAGAACGGTCACGTGATAGAGAAGTGCACGCATACAGCAGGCATATTGTAGCGCTATAATTCAAGTTCATATTTAACAAAATTAAATTAAATTAATTATCAAAATATTATTTATTCTATGTAATTGTTACAATAATAATATTGTTCAAAAAAATATTCAAAACAAAAATATTCTTTGCACCATGTACAACGTATAAAAACCATTTTATCACAAATACTGCATCTTGGTATGTTTTTTTTCTTTAAAATAATAAAAATTAATTGAATTATCGAACTTTTCAGGCCGCGTTGATAAATATCCACTTTTGTACCAACTATATTTAAATACATTTTGAAATCTTGGAGAAGATTATGTGTTAAATTTTATAGTTTTATTATATTATTACGTGAATGTAAATTTATGTCATAATTATTTAAAATAATATTATCAGAAAAACATCAATTAATTTAACGCAAAATTTAATATTGGCGCGTCAAACAAAATTTTTTCAAATTCTAAAACGGGAAACATCTAAAGGTTGTACAAAAGCAATTGGTTTTTTTTTTTGGTATTGTTAAAATATTTATTTGTTTGTCTGCTAGTATAAATTCTTTTAATTGTTCCAGCCAATGTCCTGTCCATGAATTAAGCAATAGCAGACTTTTTTCTCCAGTATTTCGTAAATATACTTCTTCAAACCAGTTTTTGAAATGTTGGCTTGTGAGTTCTCCGGATTTTGAAGACGCAATGTAAACATTAATAGGTCTAAAGAGAGTTTCTTCTCGTGGTCCAGATTTTCCACTAGATTCTTTTAATATTATATACAGAGGTGAAGAAAGATGTCCATCTGCAGATATAATGACCATAATGATATAGCTATGAGTCATAGAAGATAAAGATTGAATAGTAGATTCGATTTTTTTTTACTCCCACATTAGTTAATGTTCTTCCAGAATGTATCTCTAAATTAAAGCCACTTTCATCTGTATTATAAATTGATCCTGCACCGATTACATCAATATGTAATTTAACCTGTCTCACTCAAATTCCTCTGCACTTTGACTTATTGTTACATTAGCTGCATGAGAAGATCGTGTTTTGAAACTTGTTATTTTACGTGATACAATGCAATGTGCTTTTTTAAAATTCCATATCCACCAATTTCCTGCTCTAAATGAAGAAAAGTCTATTTGCTTCTTTGCTTGTAATACCCATTTTCGCAAATCTGTCGTGAATAATAGATCCTCTATCAATAGCTTCTTGGAATTGCGTTAGTACATATTCGGCAATAAATACAAGTTTATCTCTGTTTGACGCTCCACTCATTACATTTTCTTCCCATCTATGCAATTGCAAAACAGATTTTACCTAAAAGGAAAGAAGTTTGATATTTAGAAAATCTAATTCAAAATTAAAAAAGCTAATGAACTAACGCGGATAAACGTAGATAAACGATCGCAGATATGCGATATAAATAATGTGCATAAATCTTTCTGTTTCCATTATCGTTTATTACCTACTATTTATACACAACACACATCTACCTGCCCGTTCAGCTCGTATTATTTTTTTTATGTTTGAATTAAATTTTACCTTTCTAAAACGATTCTGTACAGCAGTAATAGATAAATATCCTTTTTTCCACTGTTCCAAAATTCAACTGCTTTTTTTTGTAATTTAAGTTTCTATTTCCACTTTCGTTATCCACAATACAAACTTTGTCTTCATAATTATCTTCTTCAGCATCAATATCATACACAATAAACTAACTATTTTCATACATTTAGATATTTATTTGTTCGATTTCTGAACAGTCAGTTTAATATCTTAATTTTCTGTATCGCAATTGTAATAGAAAATAAATTGATAAAAATAGTTATTAGACTTTTACTTTCCGCTCTGCACAAGCTTTATATTATATGTATAGTTCTCATGACTAAAATGTAAATACGAGATAGATAACTCACAGTGCGTCATAGCGGTAAGCGAACAAACTAGAGACTATTGAATATTGTTTTTTGTAATGTTTCTGGAATATTACAGTAACATTTCTCGTGAAATATTACAGTGATATCCTCTTATAACGTCTGCACAATGTCTCTATCACATTGCAACTTGCAAGATTCTAACATTGCTGCAACATAATTAAAATATTCCGTGCTGTATGAGTATGTATATATATTGTCGAACAATTAAATTTCGAGACTCGCTTCGCATTTCTGAATGTTTGATCCGTTTGTGCTGCCATGTTAGGGGTTACAGAAGGGGTTATAAACGTTACAAAAGACAGGGGTTACAAACGTTACAGTAACGTTTCTGTGCGCGACTTCTCTAATTTAACGCAGAATTTAATATTGGCGCGTCGTCAAGCATTCTTTTCATTACACCGATTTTTAAACAAAATTTTGTAACACGACTTCGCGTGACTGTATCTCATTAACTATTAAACCAAATAATTTAAAACTTGCATCACGTGTTAAGTATTGAGTTGTGAATAATCCCTTAAAATGGCAGCACGAACGGATCAAACGTTCGGAAACGCGAAACGAGTCTCGAAACTTAATTGTTCGACGGTGTATACATTAGATATAAACTTATACATATCGTGTTAATTGTACATATACAGGATGTCTCAAAGCACCCCTGACAACGCTCGTGAGCAGGTAAAGCACAGTAAACTGAACAGAAAAGTCCTGTACCATTTTGCAATTTTCGCAATAATTATTGAAAAATTAATTAAAAAGAATTGGCGAATGAGCGCGCGTTTCGCGCGGCTAGACTGTGGGACATACCATCTAGGCGTGCCAGCCGCGAGCTTCAGAGCAGTGTCGCACAGCAACGAAAAGTTTGGTGACCCCGCGACGAGAGTCGGTGTACGCGCGAGCAACGGGTGGCCATTAATAACAATTACTAAATGATTTAGATAAATAATGCTAACTAAATGCTTGCCTAACAATTACAAAAGGAATTAATTTTAAATATTATTATTATTATTATTATATTATTTTTAATTATTTTTTCACGTTTCGTGGAAAAGGAGACAGTAAGAAAGATAAGAGAATTTAATGCTGCAATAATATATTTACGAAAGGAAACGATCGAGAATCAATCGTAAATTTACGGTTCTTCATCAATGTAGGATTCATAACTACGATACAACATAATAAGAAAAAAAATTAGAATTGTGAATGCTGAAAATGAAATACTTATGAAATAGAAATATAAAGAATCTATCGTGTGAATTTACGCTTATAAGCTTTCGTTAATTTACTATTCACAATTACTATAGAAAGCAATGCAAACGTTTTCTATCGATTTCTTTTGGTTCTTTCGTCAAGGTTGCGACAAATGTTTGTACAAGAATATTTGAATACGCATACCAAAGAGAGTATAAAGCCTCCGCTAGTATAAAATAATAAAGTACGTCCTACGGTCTAAACGCGCGAAACGCGCGCTCATTCGCCAATCCTTTTTAATTAATATTTCAATAATTATTGCGAGAATTGCAAAATGGTACAGAACTTTTCTGTTCAGTTTACTGTGCTCTACCTGCTCACGAGTGTTGTCGAGGGTGCTTTGGACAGCCTGTATATCATAACATACATAATGTCTTATTTTATAATCAATAAAATATTTAAATATCAAATAAAAATAATAATATATATAAACAAAGGAAATCATTATTGTTTACTTTTATTTCTTAAAAATGACAAATATACTATCTGTAGCAACTATTCTAGACAAAGCTCTTATACTTTTACTTATTTATTATTAAACATTAATAAATTATTATCTTTATTTTAATCTCGTAATTGTTTTAATTGGCCATATAGACATATAAGAACTATGGACATATAAGAAAAGAAAACTCAAATTTTCAAAATCTGTCATCCAATAGTTCAGCAAATATCTTGAGGGTAGGAAACAAGCCGTTCAAAACGTTGATGGACGAATTTCCTCATGGAATTACTCAGAGCAGTACTGCAAAGATCTGTACTGGGTTCACTATTATTTAGTCTATACTTAAGCAATTTTAATTAGGTTATTAGCCAGTGCAAATACAGTTATTATGCAGATGACTTTCTGATATATCTGCACTATTCTCCAAATAAAATAAATAAGTGCATCAATAATATGAACGTCGAAATTGAGGTTATTAGATCTTGGGCAGAATCTAATAATCTTCTGCTAAACAATGCGAAAACAAAGGCAATGGTGGTTGGTAGCTCACAGTACCTAAGCACTATGCAGCTAGAAAGCATGTTTGATATTCGAGTTGGTAACGAGGCTGTCCTTCTTTCTAAATCCATTACCTTAGCACGATTATTACGAATGCGCTTGATTGGAATAAACACGTTACTGATAGCGTGAAAAAAAATCAACACTACATTATATAGATTAAAAGTCTAAAAAATATTTATCTACTACTGTGCGTACAACACTAGTCACTAACCTAATTAATCCGATAATAGATTATGCATTTTTAGTTTACTATGATCTCACCAGTGAGCAGAACATTAAACTTCAGCAAGCATACAACTCATGCATAAGAATGATTTTTGATGTAAGAAAGGATGCGCATATCACATCGTTTTCAGATTCAACTGGCTTAAAGATCAAAGATAGGAGATATTACTTCTTAGGAACATTTATGTTTATTGATGACAGAAAGACCTAAATATTTATTTGATAGTTTTATATATAAGTCCCAGACATTCGAACAATTAAACTCTCTTATCAAATTTTACTCTTACCTAACTGCAGAATTAATAGATTATAAAATTCATTTCTATACACTGCGATGGAGTTTTGGAATGAGCTTCCTGAATCAATTAGGGAACTACCTAGACCGGAGCTTTTTTTCATGACACTGTACAAATACTTGGTTAGCCGCAAATAATTGTCCCTGAAAATCAAGTTACAAATCAAACAAAACTGAGTATAATATGTTTTCCTTCTTATTTCACTAAATCTATATAGAAAAAGTGCACGACGACTCGATTCTTGCCTCGATATCGATCTTTTTTGGGCTAAAAACTTTGAACTTCTATTAAAAAAGAAATATCGTAGGCACAGGGGCACGGTTTGTTTTAAAATAATGGTGGCGCCAATCTACAATTAATAACACAAGTTAGCCATAGATAGCAGCATTTATTACGAAAAAACAGGAGTACCCGAATTGACCCGCCTACCCGGTTTTACCCAACTTTCCCCTATATTGCATTAATTTTGATCGGCACTTTGTACGCCGAAATATACAACCGCCGTATTTGTTACTTTCTTTGTGTTGGAGCAAAACCAGGTACTTATACATCTGATATAATGAAAAGAGAAAGAACTGTTATCCTAACTTTCTACAAAAAGCAGTTAGAAACGAGAACTACCACTCAAAAAAAGAAACCACTAAAAAAAAGTTTTTTAGGATCCCTAAAGTTAAAAAATTAAATAAGAAAGCTCTGCAGCAATGTAGAATAAGAGGATATCTTTATTTGTAATTTTTGTCAATAGAATATATCCTTGTATTGTATTTTGATTAAAATAAATCTAGATTTTGTAATTGCACGGTGTTTTACATGTTTTCAAACATATTTAACCTACCGGTAGGGCAAAACCGGATATTTTGACTTCTCCAAAAAATCTTGTTATCCGTGGTAACCAAATAACTTTACTCTTTGATTTTTTGTAGGAAGACAAATCCAAAAAAGTAGCCGATTTTACCTTACTTTCCCCTATATACATTACCTTAAAATAAGTTAATATCACATAACGGATGTTATTTCTTCTTTCATATTAAAGTCTTTTCTCCTTATCTTCATGTACTATTAAATAATAATGATATTGTTATCCCACAATAATTATAATTCATATTTTCACGATTTAATTCAATTTAATTCGATTTAATTTGATTCGCGATTCAATTTGATTTGATTCGAATAAAAGTTTGTTGATTCGATTTGATTCGGTTTGACATATAAAATCTTTGTTTCGCATATCTCTACTCACGAATCGATCAACACTTGAGACGAAAACATCTCATACTGCCAAGTTCTCAAAAGAATTATCAGAAGTAAGTAAGACAACTTAATTTTCTTTCTGTTCTCTTCTCTTAGATTTAAGTAAATGTTCTTAGCGATAAATTAATCCTATAATGCCACATTATCGGAATCATTGTTCTCCAAACAATCGCGAAATATAAGCAAAATCGTAGGAATAAATGCGCGAAAACTTTGACACGGACATCTTTAACGTAATGTAACACCAAATTCATTTATCATTATATTCAGCGTTATCAGTCTATTAATTAACATATCTGTACCTAAAAAAATGGTTAAATTATAAAAATATTTCGATAATAATATTTTAATAGAAATATTGGTAAAACTCTCAAAGTTGGGCCTATACGCCGATGACCTTGATCTTGACATATGTTGTCAAGGACATGATCCTAAGTAACTTTTCCTTATAACTTAACCGGCGGTCTCTTATAATTTCTGAGATATTTAAAGGTTAAATTTGATTCGAAACGAAAATTTGGTTTGTATTATATGACGTAATCCAAATCAAATTTTAGTTTTAAATCAGAAATAGGTTGGGTTAGGTTATATTTTCCGGAAGTGGAGCCCCCCCGTAGGGAGGGCGGAACCCACTGCGTCCACGCATGTACTTTGCAAGACAAAGTGAAGTTCACTCTTTAATGCTTTATAACTTTTGAACGGATCGTGACCGCTACTTTTTTCAAGGTCAGAGTCATTTAGGACGATGACCTTGACAACATATTTCAAAGTCAAAGTCATAAATGAGGTTGTCCTCTTTCTGTATAATTATTGTTATATTTTCTAAACTAATGCCGTCCGCCACTTAATTCTTGCAGAAAATTACTCAGAAGAACCTTAGACAACATATGTCAAGGTCAAGGTCATCGGCGTATAGGCCCAACTTCGAGAGTTTTACCGAAATATTACATATTAATTATTTTAATTAATATGTTATTCAAAGCATGATATTCTAAAACAAATTTTAAAAATTTTGTCCTTGTCTTAATTGTAGAATCTTAAGGCCTTTCACTTTAAGATCGCAGAAAAATTCTCAACCGCGAATGTATTAATTTGGATCATCGCAACAGTCGTTCGTTCTCCGATATGAAAATGGAAAATAAGACGGAAAGGTATGTCTTGTATTACATATCGAAACTTGATATTTCAAAAAGATTCTTTGACAAAGACACAGTTTTCTCGCACGCTGATTTCGATGGCCCGGTGCTGATTTCGCCACTTTCGTGCAATTCGATGTCTTTTGACGAATTTCTTGCGCGTATGGATAATACCTCAAAATTTTCACGTTTTCTTCAAAATGGACACATTTACCATACGTTTGATACCGATGATATAAATTATGTCGCCGATTTGATTGTATTCTGAGAGAGACAATATCCTCAATATTTCATCGAGTTTGACAGTGCGTAAGATCAAGTATTTTTTCAATTATGAGTAAATCACTTAACGCGATGAAATTTTGGGACAATGGGTGTTGATGGTGGTGGTGGTGGTGGTGGTGGTAATCAACAAATTCCAGTCAAGTTCTCTTTCAGTAAGTCGACTTCGTTGTCGCGTTCGTAAATAATAAATTTGGTCAAAGAAAATGAGACGTCGGCACTGGGTCCCAATCAGGAGTGTAACGTCAGTTCAATGTTGATTTGATGTTTGAACGATTGAGAACTTATTAAATCAAATTGTGTGTGTGTGTGTGTGTGTGTGTGTGTGTGTGTGTGTGTGTGAAAATCGATTTTTGTGCAATATTAATTTATTATTTTTGAATATTTCGTAGTGTCTGAAATTATTTAAATTAATCGATCTTTTCATTATTATCATAATAAATATGATACAAGTTTACGAATGATAAAAATACGCAACAAAAAGTTTAATATTTATTCCTAAAAAATAACTTTTAAAACAATTTTCCCTTGAAAAATAATTTTTATAAAAAATTAAAAATTAAAAAATAATTTTCCTCTAAAAAATAACTTTAAAAAATAAAAACCTTTAAAAATTAAAAAATCAAAACTAAATATGAAATCAAGTTGACTAACCAAGTACAGTTCAGTTTGTGAGGGTTTGTAATTTGAAATAGTATTTGTCATAAAATCAATCTTGCATTTATAGAAATATTATAGATTCTCTCGAGAAAATTAAAATGCATTTTATTTTT